>NC_085046.1:49956735-50261944 GCF_963662255.1 Cinclus cinclus
CTTTTACCTGGAAGACCAGACTTAGATATAAGATACTTCTCTCAAAAATTATGAATGAATATTAATAAAATGAATTTGAGTAGTAGACAGTGGACATTTATAAAATATTCCCATATTAATTTCAATTTAGAATGACAGTAAAAACAGATTGGAGGAAAGGACTACCAATACATGATTGTCAAGACAAAAGAAGCCCTTATAGACAATAGAGAGATTATGCTAATTCTGTGCTTACTTTCTGTTTAGCACAGTTGAAGTAACTTTAATGAACTGATCCAGTGCTGTTGAAAGCAAAGGAAATTCAGAAAATGGAAGCAGAAGTTCAAGTCTCTAATTTTCTCTATTAGTAGGTCTCTCCTTAAAAGTAATGTATAAGTTGCCATTCATGGCTTCTTATTTATCAAAACGAAAAGGTTTTTTAGAGGATCTAGTATCATAAGGATTGAGCTATATATTCTGGCAATGTCAAGTTCTATATTCATTAAATGCACTGTAGTAATATTTGGGAAAAATCTCAGTAGCACTGAGAATTCTGAGGTGAGACAATTAACAGTCTTCTCCAAATTTCTAAAGCCTTGATTTAAATCAGTCCTGAGACATTATGTCAAATGACTGAGTAGACATGAGCAGAGGTTCAGGTCTACTGAAGCTGCTGAAGGTGTATTACAGAATACTAAAAACACTTCTGAAAGCCTTTGCCTACTTTACTAGATGCTGATTTGCCACAATTTGACTTAGTCAATTTTGGCTTTTAGTTGACAAGACCTGTACTAATTCTATTGTAGGGTTATCTGACCTACATAATATCATAAGGTACTACAAATACTGTATTTCTAAGCTTAGACACAGACTGTGTATAACAGTGTATAAATCATTGAAGGTGCTGTATAAGGGACTGATTTTTTTTCTTTAGTTCAGCATGTTTGAAGGAGCTAGTTCTGTCTAAATTGGAAGGTCTACATTAGAAAATACAGACAAAATCAGAATCTTGAACAGAAGAATTCTGTCATGGAATACCAGCTCAATCAGTTTCAAGGCAGCTGAGGCTAAAGAAAACCCATAGACTTTGGTCTAACTTCTTCATAAGGGCATTACTTGGAAAGGCACTTATTGGAAATACTGTTCAAGTATTTTGTCTCACATGACAGTACCAGGATTGATAACTTCAGTCACCAAGGCATGGCTTCTAGGACATATTAAATAATTATCATTGCATCGCAGAATGGCTTGGGTTGGAAGGGACTTTAAAGATCATAGAGTTCTAACCTCCTGCCATGGGCAGGGACATCTTTCACATGACCAGGTTGCTCAGAGCTCCATTCAGCCTGTCCTTGAACACATATAGGTATGGAATATCCACCACTTCTCTGGGCAACCTGTTCCAGTATTTCACCACCCTCACAGTAAGAATTTCTTCCTAATATCTAATTAAAACCTACTCTCTTTGACTTGGTGCTGTTCCCCTTTATCTTTTAATGATATTAATTTTTAAAACGTCTTTCTCCATCTTTTTTCTATGCCCTGCTCATGCACTTCAGGCTTCAATTATATCACCTTCTCCAGTCTGAACAATCACAATTCTCTTTATCTTGTAGGAAAGATGCTCCAACCCTTAATCATCTTACTGGCCACTACACTTCATCATCAGTTTCAAGACACAGAATTCTCAATGGAAAAAACCCCATGTTTATGGATTACTTCTATGCACTCTAAGTTCAGGACACTAGTAGTGTCTATATAAATCCAGCCTACTTCTCAATGCATTATTTAGTACTACACAGAGAAGATACTTACACTGCCCTTGTATTCTGGTAAAAACGTTTTTCATTAATGTTTGATTATAACTATTCTTTAGATAGGCTTCTCAAAGATTGTGTATCAAAAATACTTATCAAAATTGATCAGCAATTAATTTTATTCTCATAGAAGTCCTTTGGAGACACTAACAGAAAACTGCCATAGTTTATGCATACACAAGAATGAACAGTGGGGAAACAACTGTTCTATAGAAGGTCATGCATAACAGTCAAGATATAGTAATTATCTTTGTTTTGCAGAGAACATTTGGTTCTATGCATAACTTCTACCTTTTACATATTCATTAAGCTGTTCGTATTAAATGTTATTTTAAAATGAGTCCAGGCTAATTTTGCTGATAAAAATATGATTACTAGCACTCATTATTGTTTAATGTGGTTGGCTAATTACTTGTTATTTAGACTAAAACTGTTACTACTAATGTTCTGTTAATAGCCAGCACTCTTGGCCAGGCTTTTGGGAAGAAATCTGTTTATGTATGTACTTGGTTATATCTCTGTTCTGAAGGCCCTTGCAAATAACTGCTCAGTCTTTTCCCCATATTAAATATTTTCAGCTAGAGATTTATGTGGTGGGCAACAATCCTGGGTATTATTGGAAGTCTCCTATATCTGCATGCACTTGGATGGACTGCATGTGACCAGTTTCCCAATACAAACTCCTGATAGTTAAACGACAAGAGGTGAAGTTTGTTTTCAGAAATAAAGTCCATTATATTTTAATGAAACAACTTCCTGCAGTTGCTGGGGTTGGTTCAGCTCATTTGTATGCCAGCTCCTGCAGGCTGATGTCTGGTATGGATCTACCTCAGATAAAGCTGACTAAAGAAATCAGCACTGCCTTTCACCTGTGAGTCAAAATTATTCTGAAAGCAGACTGTGGGCTTTGGTTAGAAAACAGGCAAAATGGCTCATTCAGTTTCTCTAGCAATTATTTTTTAAGCAAGTTTCTTATGTTGGTATGGGGAATCAAATTGCATCATATTTGGATCAGCAATTAGGATTGTGAAGGACCATTTACACTGTCCTTTGTTATGTGAAATAGATTTAACAGTTTTCCTGTAAACTTTGATTTAGTTCTGTGTTATGGTCATAAGAAGATGATTTTTCAATGGAAAAATATATCAAATATGATACCGATCTTGAACACAATGTATATGTAGACCAGCTGATTGTATGAAGTTTAACTGTATATACTTTTTACACTGGAATGTTAATCTATGAGATATGAAAGAGCAATAACAAATACCTTCTGAGAAGAAAACTTTTAAAAATAATTTGTAGTTTTGAGAAAAGTTACTTGTGCATTTGGTGAATGCAAAACCATTTAAATCTTATTCAGATAACAGTTTAATTACATGTTAATATAGTATATAATTAATTCATTATTATAATTAAATAATGGGTATATTAATTTCTAAATAATTAAAATTCATTATTTTCCCTTTATAGTAAGAGCCCAGTGCTAAGATTCTATGTACAGATTTAGAAACATAAATGAAACCATAGGGTTTTTAAAATGAGGAATAATTTAGTTTGCACTTTCTTACTCTTCAGTCTTTGTAATATTTCACTTGCCTGTTGATTTGGAATATGAAGATTCTGCCAAACATAGGATGGATAGAATGACAGTGTGTAGTGATTTTGGTTCACCAATTTGATATTTCCCAGCCAATGCACCAATTTATGTGGCTGTTTTAGTACTGACCAAATCACCAGCGCACCTACTAGAATTATTTGCTTATTTTCTGTTGTGAGATATGATTAGGAGGAAGGTAAAACAGATGCAAATTTTAAAGGGTACAAATAAAACTTTTATTATTAGAAACTATAAGGAAAAATAATAAAAATCAGAATAAAACTTTCAGAACACTTCTCCTCCCCTCACAACTTCTTTTCTTTCACACCGACAGTGTACACAAACAAATCAGTCAATTTACCATCTTTAAAAAATAGTCTTTCACCAATTTACTTGGGAGAGGAGACTTGGTTTCAGTCTATGGAGATTTTTCCACAAGAAACAGTTTTCTCATGGCCCTCATGTCACCGTGATCAGCTGCCAGCGAGAATGGAAATCTGATCACTATGTAAAAACCCCTTCCTTGACTAACAGTTTTCCCACAATCATTATTGTGGGAAATACCAATTTATGGGGTACACCTTAAGGATTGTAACAGTTCAAACAAAAGCTCTCTTCATCTTTGAAAAGAGAGGTCTTTCTTCTCCTTCCCTGGGGGCGTACAAGGGATCTTCATCTCCTCTCTATTCAAACTTATGGGATCACAGCCATTTCAACATCTGCTTACTCTAGCACCCATGCCTCTGCTCACATCTACAGTTAAAACATTCATTCCCCCCATAATCTCTATGTGTTATAGGGAAACAAGAGTCTCTTCTCCATAGCTTAAAGAAAGAGAAATTTCAGTCCATGACTCTTCTCCTTCCCTCATCTGGGACCTGACTCTTCTCTTTGTCTGACCTCAGTGTTTTCATGTTGTTTCTGTGCTTATCTTCATCTTGGTCCTTTTCTTTCACTCAGGAAAGAGAACAAGGTGTCTGTAAGTCTCAGTAAGGCTCAGCCCAGGCTGCCGGCAGGGCAGGGTTTCAAGGCCGGCTCGATATTCAGCCGAGCTGCGGGCTCCCCGGCCGCATCAGTGCGGGGTGGAGGGAGGGAAGGAGGGAAGGAACTAAAATCTTGGAAGCCGAGTGGGCCTCCCCACTCCCTGTTTCTGTTGGGGCCCCTGGCCAAAAACAGGGCCCAGCAGGCTTCCTGAGCCCCGTGTAAGAGCCCACCTGCCCTGTCCAGCCCAACCAGGGCCGCACGGAAGGCCCAGGCTAGTGTTGCCTTCTGAGAGGCTGGAAACTAAAGAGAGCTTCCCAGGGGTTTTGTCTTTACATGTGTGTTTCACAAAGGTGCATAATCTTTCTCATTAGTGTAACACTGTGTCAATATTAAAAATCAGACACTGGTTGGTTGTTCTCAGGTCCAAAGGAGGCTGCCCAGGTCCTGGCAGAGAAAAAATTCAGGAAATCTTTACAAACCACCACACAGTGTTTCCCTGGAAATCCCTTTTTTAAACAATAGCCTTGAGAACGTTTCTGTATAATGAAAATGAAGAGAAGCACTTTGAAAACCAACCAAAAATTATCTATGTGTCTCAGATAGGTGTCAAGCAACAAACCAACCTGTTTAATTGAAAAACAAACAAAAAGCTACAGAATGCCACTTAAAAAGTGCAAGCTAAATATAAAAATAAGTGATGTTAATTAGAATAAATATATTTGTAGCATAACAACTGATGCCAATTTTCCTCAGCATCCCTCTCTCTACTGACAGCTCTCTTTGGTTTTGGGCACTAGCTAGGGTTTTCAAGCTGAGAAAGGCAATCTTCTAAAACTGGCATTTTGCTCCCTTGCAAAACTTAACTGTAGTTAGTGATTTGCTATGCTGCTTTGCTTGTCATGAATTATCCACAATTGCTCCTTCTCTTTGGTCTATCTTTAAAAATATGCTGCTATGAATCAGTACTTGGCTATGTGAATGGACAGCCATCTGTGAATTGCTGTAAACTACATACAGGATAAAGCTAGAAAAAAACATGATTTGATAAAAAAATTGCTCCAGATTAAAAGCATTTTTTTCCTCTGTAATGGTAAATTCTTCAAATTTGCTTTTATGTTTAAAGTTTCAGCATAGAAGATAATTTTGTCAGCATAAATTTTATCTCCTTAGTTCAGACAAACATGAATTCACAGTTACATGAAAAACAGATTTAAGTATTAATGTTGCTAGTTAAATAGACTGTGCTTCATAGATGTAATGTCATTTGGCCCTACAAATTCAACAAAAACTGTGTGACATTTCTCAGTTGTAAGAATCCACTAATAATGACATTAAATGAATGCACACTAGTCTTTGCTACAGATAAGACTCTCTGCAAACATGAAACACTGACCTAGTTATTTTTATACTTTTGGTAGGAGGATTTTAAATTAATAAAATGATACCTACAAACTGGTCATTCAGATTGTGGGTGGGTATGTATATTGGTTGGCCTCACCAAATAACTTGGTATATTTATTATTTCACAGAATAAGCTGAGCTGAAAGGTGCCCACAAGGATCACCGAGTCCAAGTCCTGGCCCTACACAGCACCATTCCCAAGGGTCATACCATGTACCTGACAGCATTGTCCAAACGCTTTTTGAACTCCAGCAGGTTTGGTGCTGTGACCACTTCCCAGGGTCTTAGGTCTTGTCACTGGGCATCACAGAGAAGAGATGTAAGAGTGGAGTCCTATGAATGACTAGTTTCTAGATTAAATTTTGTTAATTAAAACCCTCTCTTTATTTGCCTCTGTATTATATTCTACTCTTCAAACTCAAATTAACTCAGTTCTGAGCAATACAATCACAGAAATGTAAATCCGGTCAAGTAAGGGTCCCGCTCTCAATGACAGCAAGAAGACTGCAGTGTTCCCTTTTAATAGATCACACAAATATAATTCCTCACCTTGGATTGAAAAAAACAAACAGAAAAAATTAGATTGATTAATCCAAGAAAAACTGGTTGTCCAAACTACTGTTGATGTAATATAGTTTGTTGAAAGTAACAAAAGGATATATGGACCTAATCAAAGGACCTGGATGAAGGCTAAATTAAAATAACTCAGTCACCTAAACCACTATGGATAATTGCTGGTTACTGAAAAGATCAGTCAAGGATGATTACGTATTTTCTTCTTTTTGTCAATGTTTTAGTGTACAATCTGCATGTAGCTTTGGAATTTCATCTACAGATAGCCGATCATATCCATGAATCTGAAGAAGGGCTACCAAGCTGATCAAAGGGATGGAGAACCTCTTTTATGAGGAAAGGCTAGGAGAATTTGGATTGTTCAGCCTGGAAAAGAGAAGGCTTTGGGGTTACCTGATTGCACCCTTTTTTCAGTACCTGAAGGGAACTTACAGGAAAGATGGGGCAAGATTATTTCCAAGGGCGTGCAGTGACAGGACAAAGGGGAATGACTTCAGACTGAGAGTAGATTTAGATTAAATATTAGGAAAATATTCTTTACTGTGAGGGTGGTGAGGCACTAGAACTGGTTGCCCAGAGAAGCTGTGGATATCCCATCTCTGGAGGTGTTTCAGGCTGAGCTGGATTGGGCTCTGAGCAACCTGATCTAGTTGACAGTGTCCCTGACCATGGCAGCAGGGGGGTTGGATGGACGAGATGATCAATAAGACCCTTGTTCCAACCCAAACCATTAAAAGATTTTATGATTCTATGATAATATAACAGGTGTTTGTACAATCATTTTATTTTCTTAATACCATCTCCACCTGGCCTAAACAAAGTGACTTTTGGGGTCAAGGATTTGATAAAATCTTCAATTAGATAAAATCTTTAATTCTTTAAACTGAAGCCAATGTTCAGTGCAACATCATTTACTAATTAGCATTTTGTAATGTGCAGTGCTTGAAGATTTATGTTGATGAGCTGATAGTAATTAAAATTAAGTACATGGGGCAACAGTAGAAACCCCACTGCTTATGCACTTAAGTCAGCATATTGTATTGTCCTCTAATTGATTCCATTAATCTTCAGCATTGCTTTTTCTTCTGATGTTGAGTTGGAAAATCTCTTTCCCTATAGCAGGAGAGCTCATCTCTGCCTTAATCTCCCCCAAAATACCAGATAAAATACAAAGCTAAGTGGAAGCACTACATTAGGGAGCAGGATATTAATAGCCAGTGCTCATCACCCTGAATCTCTCACAAAGGTGTGTCTGGAGCATGTGAAACTCAGTTGTAAGCATTTGGGAAATAGGACACCAAAAAGGTTTGTCTTGACAGTCACTAAGTATGAAGTTGCTAAAGAGTTACCTATGTAAACAGTGTCCCCTGCACCAGCTTTATGTAGACATTGCTGTTTAATAGCCAGAATTATCTATTGCCTCAGAGAAATTAACCAGTAATGTGAAGTCTTAACTCACAATCCTTGGGGTGGGGGGCAGAAGAGGGAGGGTGTGTGTGCAGACTCAGAATTCTTGATCCACAGAACATACAAACAATTCTTGTAGTGAGCAGCTGGAGACAGAATGTGTTATTACAATCAAGTTGTTAAAAAAGATAAGTTGCATAAGAGAAAACTTGAGGAAAACCTATTAAAAACTTTTGTTGTGATACCATATAAAGGAAGGATTCAACTTGGGTTCCACAAAGGGGTAGAATCCCACCTCAAGCATCCAGAAATTATGGCAAAAACTCAAGTAGTTTCAGGAAACTTAGAATTTCTTCTGGGTGGGCAGTAGCATAGAGCACTACCTTACCTCTGACTGTGTGCATTAGCAAGTAGCAGAGCACAAGTAAGTGCGGACCTGGAGTGAAAGAATTATTGGTAAGCACCTGCACTCCATCATTGCAGGTATTTTGGGCAAATTTTAATCTAGTCTTGTAGACTTAATGTTTATTAATTGTTGGGATCCAGTAGGTCTACTACCAGAGTGAAGAGTTGTGCTTTACCTCATTCAAAAGGGATTAAATGCATGTCACATGGTTTCATGATCTGAACCAAAATGCAGGAAGAGCAATGACTGGCACTTCCCCTTGAAAGTGCAGGTCTGATCTGTACCATATTTGTATAGATGTTTCTGATGTCTCAGTCATTTATTGTTTTAATGGAAAGCAGATTAATAATACCTTTAAGTACATCAGGTCTACTAAGATGAAAGTCACTTAATGTGATACATACCAGGTACCTTAGTTTGCTGGTGCAGCGTCACTAGATGAATGCAGTTTTGAGAAGGTCTCCATGAGACAGCTGTACAACAGCATTTCATACCATGCAAGCAATTTAGGACCAGATACATCAGCAATGCACTCCAGCTGTTTTACAATATTTCCACAGCAGAAAGAGGCGATAAAACCAATTTAACTAGTCTGTTAAGTCAGGTTCATGGCTGCTTTGTGCTAACAGGCACAAAGCTGCTGAAACGTATTGGTGAGCTTGTCCTGTATTCTGTCTTCAAAACAATAGAAAATCTTTAAATAATCTCACCCGAAGTGATGTATTATTACGCATACCAAAGTATCAACCTACCTGGAAATATTGTTGCAAAGTGGAAACAAACAACATGAAATTGCTCATTAAGTAAAAAGAATGAAAATAGCATACAAAATAGGGTTCATTCTCCGTTTCCAGTTCACCTACCATTGGTGTTCAACAAGAGAACATTCCCTCCTGCCACAAAGGCCCATAGAGCCAACAGCAGTTAAGACAGACTTTGTTCTATCAGGAAGCATTTACTGAAGCTATTAGAATTCAAACAGCCTCTGCTGGGCACTGAGTTTTATTCTTACTCGTTTTAACAGTATACAGCAGGTGGTCTTGAAAACACAGATACTTCAACACTGTTGGAGATATTTCCTGAAGTCTACTTTTTTCCCCAAAGAATATGAAAAAGGCTGTTTCACTGACTGAGAAAACTTTCTGCATCTAGTGCTACAATATGTTGAGGCCTTGCATGGCAAAAATAAGCCCACAAAAACAATAATTTCTGCAACTGTTTCTAAAAACATATAATGATGATGTCATATGCTTGCAAATGCTCTTTTACATTGAGGTAATTCAATTTTGTTTCCATAACATCCACCTAGGCTAAAATAGTCTACTTTAAAGATGTTAACTATGTTGTTTCTAATCCATAAAAAAACCCCAAACTACTAAAAAAAGCAATATATTTACCAGGATGTTTTAGGCTTGCTGAGAGGGTAGCACTTCTCACAAATGGACTTAAAGATACACACTTAGTAGAGGCAAGTCTTTAGTATGCCATAATTTCAGGGGAAAGGTACATCTATTTTGATAGATATATATCTGCATTCCACCAAAAAAAATACTTGGTCATATGATGACCAAGCCAAGGAAGCTTAAAGATTTCTTGTGAGTTTGACTTTTTATTATGCACCTTTTTTGTGACTCACCACTCACTTAGAATAAGTCAGTGACCCTCTAGTAGAGAGGTAACATCTGCTGCTTTTCCTAGTTGCCTAGATCTCACAGAAAACTTCAGTCAGGAATAGTAGCTGTAGCAAACTTAAACTACCTCCACATGCGTATGTAAATCTAGCAACAGAGAAATGGCAGTAAGAGAAGCTGGCCTTCATCTTTAAGATAATGAGTCTGGCCACATATGATGCTAGATTTAAGTAAACCACAAATTTTAGTCTCTGACTTGGATGATACAAAACCTTCTCTCAATAATACAGTGAAGTGTTGAAGGAATGAATCTGGTTCCTGCATTTTATATCAGTTGATAATTCACAGACTATATGTGCTCATGGGTAACTGTTACTAAACTCCATGCGATGTTATCTGGAAACTACAAGTCTTTTGATTGTACAACACAAAATTAAACTGCCTTCATATATTACCCTTTTAATATTTTTCTGTCTAATTGGCAGATACACAGGGAATGCAGAGTCTATTACATGCAAGTTTGGAGATCCATGACTTGGAAATTATAATGGCTACTAATTAATCCAGTTTGTAGTGCAGAAAAACTGTTTTATGACACTGTTTCAAAGCTTAAAGACATTATTTACTGTGATTCCCAAGTGCACTTCACCCAGGAATAAGACCCCAGTTGAGACCACTACATCAGAATCAAGTTTCAGAAATGTGAAAAACCACAGGAGGGCATAACCTTTGTAGAAACTTGGCCAGTCACAGACAAAAGGTTATATACAGTCTTTAGGTGAATGTTAGTATGGGTATTTAGACTGGATCTCAGTTTCAGTTACAAAAAATAGGTATTAAAATTAACTTGTCTTCACCACACTGAAAAAAAAAAAAAAATTATCTTAATGAAGACAGGATACCTGTCCTTTCTGTACCATGCCATATTTAATCTACCTATGTAATAAGTAAATAAACTGTATTTATAGTCTTTATGAAGCTAAAAGGGTGCAAGACATGAAAAAAACTTATATTCCATTCACTAATGCTGTGTGAGAAACTTGGAAAAAATCTGCTAGGACACCTAAATCTCAGTGTTTATCTCATCAGTTGGGTAAGTTTTCCAACAAAGTTACATGGTCTTAGCTTAGATAAGGAAAGCTTTTGAGTAACTATGCTTAAAAATGTACAAATCCAAAGAGAATCAACTGCCCAAAACATTACAGTCAACAGTCTTACCAATGTTGGAGTGATTAATACTGTCCTCTGGTGACCAGCTTCAAAATAAAGAATACTATAAAGTAAAAGAGATTGAAGTACTAGGCTATTCTTGACTCCTTTACTAAATGAAAGAAATGCTCTCTCTCCCCCTTTCTCTCTTGATCACACCCAGACAACACATTTTCATACTACATACACTCTCCTGGTTCTTACCTTTCTACATGGTTTTAGTTGCATTTCTTTTAGATTCTCCATTTATTGACCTAAACCTGTTTCACAAGATTGAATTTTCACTATTACTCGATTAATAGGTATCTACTTCCTCGTAGACACCTCTCCAGTTTAAATGTTCAGTTTAAAATCTTGACTTCCTATTTCTCTGCTTTCTGTTGTTCTTCAAAACCCAAAGACTAGCCTTCTTAATATTTCTTTTATTCATATTTCTGTAATTCATATGATTTATATTTTTAGGAATATTTTTAAGAAATGAAACACACCTCTGTTTTAAGGTGCGGTGGTTAAAGGAGGAATTTTTTGGAATTGTGTTTGGGTTGTGTATCTCAAGACACAACCACATAAAAGGCAGTTAAACCTGTCTTTTAAGTAAAATTAGGAATGACAAGATATAAAGTTGACAAATTATGGACTCTTAATCTTGAGGTGAAAAAACTAATTGTGAAACCTTTATGCAGTAATCTTTCATGAACTCTGTTAATAACATTGATTTTCCTCAGTAATTAAAATGGATGCTTCATCATAATGGAATGATGGATCTATTTACATCAACCATTACATCCTGTACTTATCCAGGCTTTTATTTTATAACTCAGGGTGTTTTGTAGTTCTGAGCTCAATGAAGCCTTTTGAAATATTTAAAATTGGCCATCTTTAATGTCAATATGACACTAACAAAGAGTGTGGCTATGTAAACTTCAGGATACATTTAAAAATAAAAGCTCTACCTCAAACCACTCTTTAGTAGCAATTATAACAGGAACAAAGAAACTTTTTCTTGGGACCACAACCTGAAACTAATCTTAAACCAAAATACAAGATGTTTTGACAAAACACTCCTCAAAAACAAAACCAAAAATCTTCAGTTTTCTAAAATATTAAGATAAAGATTTTCTGTTTGACTGAAGGATAACAACTGTAACTCATGTTTAAGAATTAGGAGGTGAATGAGTCTGGTTGCAAAAGAAATGCCTGGTCCTCAAGACATGGGGGCATAGGCTTAACAGGTGGTTACAGTTCCTGCATGCTTTTATTTGATTTATTTTGCCCAAATTTTAATAGCTAATTAGATATATCACTCCTTTACTGTCATGTGTGGTATTGAACCAATGAGAATGAGGCCACTAAATGATTTTGACAACCTAGGCTCTAGTAGATTTTTGTGTTTCAGTTCCTCCAATTGTAAGAATGTGCATTAACTAATTATGGTAGACTGCCTTGTTCCTGAAACAAATAGTGGTCAAACAAATACATGGAATGTGTATAAGACAGGAGAATTTTGAAAAACCTATAGAAGAATAAATCAAAACAAAATATTATTTTTGTTATTAACTTGAGAATGATTTTAAGATGTACTCCAGAATTTTATTATGTTAGATGAGCTGTGAAGAACCAAGCTATCATAAGGCTAACCATGATCATGAGCCTGAGGTAGACAAAGAATCCCATTTTACACTGGATGAACTAAATTATGACAAAACTCTGGTCCAAGTTCAGATTAACTGTGAGTGATGTAGCCCATCCTCATCTATAATGATTACAAAATTCTGGTCAGTGTTAAATTAGCCAACTTAATATTACAGATATGTTTTACTATGACACTTATTTGTACTGAAAATAAGGTCTAGAGATTTGTCAAAAAAATACAATAATCTACAGTCTTCTAAAACATAAAGATAAAAACTTTCCATTTGACTGAAGGATAACAAATGTAATTCAGCTTTAAGTATTAGTAAGTGAATGAGTCTACTGGAGGAAGAGAGGATTAATTAATCTACAGATCAGTGTTTCAGCTACAAGGAATTACTCCCCTGAAGTTCTTTTTCCTGATAAAATGAATGAAAACAGGATTGGAGGCAGTGAATGAATGAGCTTTGTAGGGAGATAAAGAGTTAGTCTTGACAGTTTCTTTTAGCCTTGGGTTGATTTTAAGATTTTTGTGCTTTCCGCCTAATCCTCCAGGAATGGAGTAAAGTGTTACATGAGGTCAGCATGAAGGTGAAAGTAGCATTTGAGTCTACAGGATTGTCAGACTTCTGTTGTTAGACTCCCTTTTTCATATTCTCAATTACAATTCACAACTTATTTTAAATTGACATTAATTGGATCCAAAAATGGATCATAACACTCTATGGCCATCAATATAAAGAAATAAAAACAAAAGTCAACATATCAGCAGAAAAAGTATAGCAAGTATTCTGTTGGTTCAGTCAATAACAATTACTAACCTAGTGTACCCCAGTACGCCTGGCTTTGTAGCTGGTAGAAATTTGCTTGATAAGCAGGAATTATGGAATTTCCAAATGCATTGCCTCATAATTTATTAGTTGCTTGACTAACTGTCAGTCCTTGCATGACAGGGTGACCTGCTCAGTGGATAAGGGAAAAGTTGTGGATGTTATCCATCTGGAATTTAGTAAAGTCCTTGACACCCTTTCCCACAGCATTCTCCTGTATAAACTGTCTGCTCATAGCTTGGATGGGTGCACTCTTTGCTGTGTAAAAACTGGCTGGATAGCCCAGAAAGTGGTGGTGAGTGGAACTAAAGGCAGTTGGCAGATGGTCACAAGTTATGTGTCCCAGGGGTCAGTATTGGGGCTGTTTTTGTTTAGTGTCGTATCCACAACCTGGAGGAGGGGAAGTTCTCAGGAAGTTTATAGGTGACTCCAAGTTGCAGGTGGCTTCAAGCTGGGTGTGACTCCAAGGAGTGTTGGTCTGCTGGAAGGCTCTGCAGGGGGATCTGGACAGGCTGGAGTAACATGGGTTGAGGCCTGCTGTATGAGGGTCAACAAGGAGAAGTGCTGGGTCTTCTGGACAATGAAGCTGGTGAAGGGTCTGGAGCATAAGTCTGATGAGGAGAGACTGAGGTGGCTGGGAGTGTTTAGCCTGGAGAAAAAGTGTTCAAGGGACACCTTATTACTCTCTACAATTAGCTGGAAGGAAGTTGTAGCCATGTGAGGGTTGGTCTCTTCTCCCAAGTAAGAAGTGATAGGACAAAAAAGAAAATGACCTGAAGTTGTGTCATGGGCAGTTTAGATTGCATGTTAGGGAATTTCTTCACTAAAAGGGTTGCCAAGTATTCGGAACAGGCTACCTAAGGAAGTAGTTGAGTTACCCTGATGTATCCAAAAATCTCAAAGATGTGGTGCCTAGGGACATGATTTAGAAGTAGAAATGGCAATGCTGAGTTAATGTTTCAACTTGATGATCTTAAAGGCCTTTTCCAAGCTAAAGTATTCTATGATTCTATTCTGTAATGCAAATATCAAGAAGCGAATGTCTACTACAAATCACTAATTGTGGTTTAGAACAGTAATAATCCCTTCAAAAAATTTTCATTACAGAATTTAATGACTGGCTCACTGGAACATTATGAACTTTCAACATCATATTGGTTCATTAGCTGTCAAATTGGCTAAGAGTGCCGGCTCTGACCAACCCTGTAATAATCTTTGGTTATCCTTTCTACATTATCCGTATAGAAGTCATTACTCTGAAGAAATGGTTATCATAAGTTGGAAATATATATTTAAAGTATATATTTAAGGTTTAAACCAAAGCTTTGCTCATAAAATAGTAACAAAAGTCCATCATCCCTCCACTGCATTCCAGAAAGGGTAATTTACACCTGTGTAAAGACACAGACTTTATTTTCACAAAGATACCAGGGTAATGAAACCTGCTGCAATCAGCAGAAAGTTCAGCGAAAGCTAAAAGACCTATTTAGGCTCTGCAAATTTGGATCCCCATATCCTGTCAGGAACCTTGCCTTACCATAATTACACTTTTGTTAGTATTCAAGACAGCTAATTAAGATCCAAATCTGCTCTACAGCAGTATAAATTTTGGCTTGTAGAATCAGAACAATATAAATAAGTAGGAAATATAAACACATATAGAATAAGGCCTAAAAATCATTCTAATTAAAATCAAGAAGAAATCACCCTTGAAAAAAATTACCTAAGCAACTGAAAGTCCAATTAACTTCTAATTCAAATAAGTATATTTTTAAAATTAATAAAATATACTGATCTTTTAATCAATATTAAATACCAAGGGAAAGAGTTGGAATGTTGTATTTTACCTAGGATAACAATTTTTTTATGGCAGCTTTCAGGAGAATGAATTCAGTTTTCAACCTACACAGTTAACTCAATAGGAATAAGTCACTAAATAAATAAATATTGTAAAATCACATGTTTAGAAATCAGCAAGGAAAGAAAGAAACCCTGTAACAATTAAGAGGTGGGAAATGCTAGTGTATTAAGCCACGGAGCTATAGGTTTGAATGCACAGAAAATCAGAATTACACTCAAAAGGAATTAGAAACTTGTGACCAAGCAGTAAACTCCTAAAACAGAAGAATGCTCAGAGGACTCAGTCAAGGACTTCTATAATTTTTCAGTGATTCTTGCAACACTATAGTTAAAGTACAAGTAAAGTCATACGCCAGAACTTTTCGCATTCTGAAAATGTTCTTGATGATGTCAACACTGATGAACTTTATTATAGAAATAAATCACCTGACCTAAGAACAAGGGCTATTGAGTTACTTTTTCTAAGGAAAATGTAATAAAAAGGCATTACTTGGTATAAAATGTGATTAATAGACTCATCACAGTCCTTCCATATTGGTAGAACAAAAAAAATGGGGACTTTGATAAGAGTACAAATAAAACTCTGGAGGAATGATGTTGCTATAATTACACCTCTGAGGATAGGGGACTGTCCTGGTTTACAGTACAACATACATATATTCTATTACCATCTGAGAAGGGTGATCATCCTTATCTCTGTGGGAAGTATCTTCTGTTAATGGGCCATTGAGTCCTACTGTATAACTGAGAAGATTACATCATCCCATTGGGAGATGCTCCAGCCAGGAGAACGAGCCAAGCCTTTCCTACCTAGATAAAAACTGAGGTTTAGAACGCCAAAGGCAGCCTTTTTCCACTGGATTCCAGAGGAAGAATCAGGCTTTTTTATCCACATCATCGCTGGACCCTTTGGAGGAAAACTGTACCAGCACCCTGATTGACAGGGTATCAGGTTGTATTCTGACTCTGTCAGTGGTTTTATTTTTATTATTGCATGTATTTTGGTTTTTTTCTTTTTTTTTTCCCTCTTCCCTATTAAAAATTGTGTTACTGACTTGAAGTCTCACTGGTTTTGCTTTTCAAACCAGTACATTTATTGGCGCCCAACGTGGGGCAAGAAGGTACTGAGAAAAAAGTCAGCATTACAATTTTGAATTGTGCCAGCCACCTATTCACCATGATTCTCAACATGCTTACGTGGGTTTTATATCTTACTCTCTATATTTTTCCGCACATGGGGAACTATCTGCCGGTTGTAATGCTCCTGTGTAGACCAGGGTATGGTATTAAAATTGCTTTATTGGTCTATTATATCTATTGCATGATAACCTCTGAGGCAATGAACTTCATTCGGAATATATACTCAACTTTGTTTGTTTGTCCTAGTCTAGGCTGCTACATCTGGGGTCTCAACAATCGCACCCAGCCCCTGGGGGGAGGGGAAAAGGATGATTTTTTCCAATCTTTCAGGCATGGCACAGCAGTTTTTGGAAATGTTGAGTTCTCTCTGGATGCCAAGGACAGCATAATATTGTTGTTAGTTCTGCTTTGTCTTCTCTGCACAGCCTTCACAGACTGCAACATGCTTAGAAACAAAACACTACATGGTATAGTGCAGCGTATTCTTGAGGAAGAGGGAAAAAGAAACAAATCTACTGCGTCCATGTCTGCACAGACTGTCACAAAGGAGAAAAGAGCCAAAAGAAAAGCAACAGCATCCGTCTCTACACAGACTTTTATCCAGGAAGAAGGAACCAAAAGTGCCATCAGCATCTCCACACAAACTGTCACCAAACCAGAACAGCCCAGACAAGTAGCAGTTGTCCCCGTTCAGAAGAAGAAATCAAAGAGCAAATCAGTTTGCATAGTCACTGATGAGGACGTGGCAGGACCTTCGCACCCAGCAGAAGAGACAGAGCCAGAAATCATCACTCGCTCTCTATCCCTGGGTGAGCTGCGTGACCTGCGGAGGGAATTCACCCGCCAGGCAAACGAGTCCATCCTGACCTGGCTGCTCCGCATCTGGGACGCTGCAGCCAATGACACAGTTCTGGATGGAAGTGAGGCCAGGCAACTGGGATCTCTGTCCCGGGATGTGGTCATTGACCAGGGGATTGGGAAAACCCAAGAAACCCTCAGCCTCTGGTGCTGACTGCTGACAAGTGTGAAGGACAAATACCTTTGTAAAGAAGATCTCCAGGTGCACCAAGGAAAATGGAGCACAATGGAACAAGGTATCCGATGCCTGAGGGAATTGGCTGTGCTGGAGATAATTTTCTCAGAAGATGAGAGATTTCCTAAGAGCCCAGACTGTGTCTGGTGCACGTCACAGATGTGGTTGAGATTCGCACAGCTTGGACCAGAGATATACTCCCGTTACCTGGCAACGCTGCAATGGAGGGAAAGTGAGGACATGGTAGGCGTCTTGGCCAATAAACTAAGAATATATGAGGACACTGTCACTGCCCCATTTCGTACCCATGTCTCAACCATGGAAACAAGGCTGGTTGAGCAAGTCCGGAGCTTGATTGAAGAGGGCCATCAGAAGCTTAAAAAAGAACTTAAGGCAGAAAACTACCAGATCTCACCAGAACCAACAAGAGTCTCTGCCATTAGGAGCCGGTGTTTCCCAGCCAGGGAGAAAGGACACACTCCATGAGGTAACCTCTGGTTTTTCCTTCAGGAGCATGGAGAAGACATGAGGAAGTGGGATAGAAAACCCACCTCCTCCTTAGCAGCCCGGGTACGTGAACTGAAAAGAGGGACACCGAACACAAGAAGCTCATCTAGAGTCAATGCTGCTCCAGTCTCTCGTGCACAGAACTCCAAACAGTATCAGAATGATGATATGACTGATCCTCTTGAAGGGACCTCAAGAACCTATCTACAGGAAGAGAGCAACATGTACCAAGACCAGGAATAGAGGAGCCCTGCCTCTAGCCAGGTAGAGGAGAGGGACAATCGGATCTACTGGACTGTGTGGATCCGATGGCCTGGCACATCCGACCCACAAAAACATAAGGCTTTGGTTGACACCGGCGCCCAATGTACCCTGATGCCATCAAGGTATGTAGAAGAGTCAATCTCTATTTCTGGGGTAACAGGAGGATCCCAGCAGCTGACTGTAGTAGAGGCCGAAGTGAGTTTAACTGGGAAAGGGTGGCAGAAACACCACATCGTGACTGGCCCAGAGGCCCCATGCATCCTCGGCATAGACTATCTTCGAAATGGGTATTTCAAAGACCCAAAGGGATATCGCTGGGCTTTTGGGATAGCTTCTGTAGAGACAGAAGACATCAGAAAACTGAATACCTTACCTAGTCTCTCAGATGACCCCTCTGCTGTGGGACTACTGAGAGTTGAAGAGCAACAGGTACCAATCGCCACAACAACAGTACACCGTCGGCAGTACCGTACCGACAGAGACTCTGTGACTCCCATCCATGAGATGATTCGTAAACTGGAAAGCCAAGGGGTGGTCAGCAAAACCCACTCACCCTTCAACAGCCCCATCTGGCCTGTGTGCAAGTCTGATGGAGAATGGAGATTGACTGTGGACTATCGTGCATTGAATGAAGTGACTCCACCGCTGAGCACTGCCGTGCCGGACATGCTGGAACTCCAGTACGAGCTGGAGTCCAAGGCAGCAAAGTGGTACGCCACTATTGACATTGCCAATGCATTTTTCTCCATTCCTCTGGCAGCAGAGTGCAGGCCTCAGTTTGCTTTCACCTGGAGGGGCGTGCAGTACACCTGGAACCGACAGCCCCAGGGGTGGAAGCACAGTCACACCATCTGCCATGGACTGATCCAGGCTGCACTGGAAAAGGGTGAGGCTCCCGAACATCTACAGTATATCGATGACATCATTGTATGGGGGAGCACAGCAGGGGAAGTCTTCGAGAAAGGAGAGAAGATTATTCAGATTCTGCTGAAGGCTGGTTTTGCCATTAAGCAAGGTAAGGTCAAGGGACCAGCTCAGGAAATTCAGTTTCTAGGAGTCAAATGGCAAGATGGACGTCGTCAGATCCCAACAGAGGTAATTAATAAGATCACTGCTATGTCTCCACCAACCAACAAGAAGGAAACACAAGCTTTCCTAGGTGCCATAGGCTTTTGGAGAATGCACATCCCTGAGTACAGCTAGATTGTGAGCCCTCTCTACCTGGTTACCCGCAAGAAGAATGATTTCCACTGGGGCCCTGAACAACAGCAAGCCTTCACCCAGATCAAGCAAGAGATCGCTCATGCGGTAGCCCTTGGTCCAGTCAGGACAGGACCAGAGGTAAAGAACGTGCTCTACTCTGCAGCTGGAAATCATGGTCTATCCTGGAGCCTTTGGCAGAAGGTACCTGGTGAGACTCGGGGTCGACCACTGGGATTCTGGAGCAGAAGCTACAAAGGGTCTGAAAATAACTACACTCCCACAGAGAAAGAAATTTTGGCTGCCTATGAAGGAGTTCAAGCAGCCTCTGAAGTAATTGGCACTGAAACACAGCTGCTTCTGGCACCTCGACTACCGGTACTGGGCTGGATGTTCAAGGGAAAGGTTCCTTCCACACATCATGCCACTGACACTACATGGAGCAAATGGATTGCCCTCCTCACTCAGCGCGCCCGTATTGGAAATCCGAATCGCCCTGGGATTCTGGAAATAATTACAAACTGGCCTGAAGGTGAGACTTTTGGGTTATCTTCTGAAGAAGAGGAGCAAGTGGCACGTGCCGAGGAAGCTCCACCATACAATGAGCTACCGGAGACTGAAAGACGATATGCCCTCATCACTGATGGTTCCTGCCGAGTTGTAGGCACTAACCGAAAATGGAAAGCAGCCGTATGGAGCCCCACACGACAAGGTGCACAAGCTACCGAGGGACAAGGTGGATCGAGTCAGGTCGCAGAGTTAAAAGCCGTCCAGCTGGCTTTAGATATTGCTGAACGGGAGAAGCGGTCAAAGCTCTATCTCTACACTGACTCATGGATGGTAGCTAATGCTCTGTGGGGATGGTTGGATCGCTGGAAAAAGGCCAACTGGCAGCGCAGAGGGAAACCCATCTGGGCTGCTGAGATTTGGCAGGACATTGCCACCCGAGTAAAGAAGCTAACCGTGAAGGTTCGACACGTGGATGTGCACGTACCTAAGAGTCGAGCTAATGAAGAGCATCACAACAATGAGCAGGTGGACCGAGCTGCCAAGGTAAAAATATCACAGGTGGATCTAGACTGGCAGCACAAGGGAGAATTATTCCTAGCTCGTTGGGCCCATGATACCTCTGGTCATCAGGGGAGAGATGCAACATACCGATGGGCCCGTGACCGAGGGGTGGACCTTGCTATGGACAGCATCTCACAGGTCATCCAGAACTGTGAGACCTGTGCCACAATCAAACAGGCCAAGCGGGTGAAGCCTCTGTGGTACGGTGGACGATGGTCAAAGTACAGGTATGGGGAAGCCTGGCAAATTGACTACATCACCCTTCCCCAAACCCGCCAAGGCAAGCGCTATGTACTCACCATGGTGGAAGCAACCACAGGATGGTTGGAAACCTACCCTGTGCCTCATGCTACTGCCCAGAACACCATCTTGGGCCTAGAAAAACAAGTCCTTTGGAGGCACGGTACCCCTGAAAGAATTGAGTCAGACAACGGAACCCATTTCAAGAACAGCCTTATCAACACGTGGGCCAGAGAACATGGTATTGAATGGATATATCATATCCCTTACCATGCACCAGCTGCCGGGAAAGTTGAATGGTGCAATGGACTCCTTAAAACAACCCTGAAGGCACTCGGTGGGGGAACCTTCAGAAATTGGGAAATGAACTTGGCAAAAGCCACCTGGATGGTCAACACCCGAGGGTCCATCAATCGAGCCGGTCCTGCCCAATCTGAACCCCTGCACACAGTGGATGGAGACAAAATCCCTGTGGTACACATGAAAGGTATTTTAGGAAAGACTGTTTGGATCAATCCCACCACAGGCAAAGGCAAACCAATCAGTGGGATTATTTTTGCTCAAGGACCTGGTTACACTTGGTAGGTAATGCAGAAAGATGGGGAAACCCGCTGTGTACCGCAAGGAGACCTTATTTTAAGAGGGAATTGTGTGTAGGGTTTCATTCTGTATTATATGTAAATATATATATATAGGGTATTGGTTTGGATATAATGTAGATGGTAATAGAATAAGGGGTGGATTATGTCCTGGTTTACAATACAACATACATATTCTATTACCATCTGAGAAGGGTGATCATCCTTATCTCTGTGAGAAATGTCTTCTGTTGATGGGCCATAACTGATAAGGGTGATCATTCTTATCTCTGTGGGAAGTATCTTCTGTTAATGGGCCATTGAGTCCTACTGTATAACTGAGAAGATTACATCATCCCATTGGGAGATGCTCCAGCCAGGAGGAGGAGACAAGCCTTTCCTACCTAGATAAAAACTGAGGTTTAGAACACCAAAGGCAGCCTTTTTCCACTGGATTCCAGAGGAAGAACCAGGCTTTTTTATCCACATCATCGCTGGACCCTTTGGAAGAAAACTGTACCAGCACCCTGATTGACAGGGTATCAGGTTGTATTCTGACTCTGTCAGTGGTTTTATTTTTATTATTGCATGTATTTTGGGTTTTTTTCTTTTTTTTCCCCCTCTTCCCTATTAAAAATTGTATTACTGACTTGAAGTCTCACTGGTTTTGCTTTTCAAACCAGTACAGGGACACGAGATGGAAAAATTTTTATGAAAAAAATGAGCACGAGAGCAAATGAAAGGTGATTGTTTAGTTCCATCCACAACCTCTATTAGTTAATTATTCTTAACACGAAGCAGGAGGACCTTGAGAAGTTATATGCATATATATGCGTATGTGAATACATATATATATATACACACACATATGTATACGTATACGTATATGTGTATGCGTATGCACGTGTACGTGTATAAGTATATCTATATGTGTATGTGTATGTATATGTATATGTATGCATATGTATATAATGGTAGGGTAATTATCTCAAAGTTGCTCCAGAGTTTTTAGAAGCAGTAAAGTGAATACAATCATCTCATCTTGAACTTTTTGCACACAAATCTCTTATCTACAAATCGTAGTCAAAATAGTGATTTAGTCAGCACACTGTCACTACTTTGGGAAAAAAAAATACTAGAAATACATATGACAGAAATTAATAATTTTAACATTTACACTTTTTGCACAATTCCCCTCATACTCTATAAAAGGTATTCAAAAAGTTCAACAAAGTGTTGAAAACAGAATTGTAAGGTTATTGCTACAACTTATATCATATACAAAAAAAAAAATTAATAAATGTTCCTTTGAAAGGATCTAGATTTTTATATGTCACTTGAGATACTCACAGTCTTTTTAAGAATACGTCAGGTGTTCTCATGGCATGGTTTTCATGCAGTTTGATAACTACATCATCAAAACACTCTTCTGAAAATTCAATTCACACCAAACAAGATAAAGTCACATAGGAAGTTTGTTAGGATGACTTTATATTTAAGTGCATCTGAGCATTACCACAAAAATTTTACAAAGTGTAATGAAGTTAGTAATAAGAAAACCTTAGTGCAACATCAATAACCTGATTTTGAGATTTGGCAAACACCCAAAATTCCTCCTTGTTTTTTAATTCGACAAGCATCTGTGTCTTGGGTTGTAATGCAGGATGTAACCAGAGGTATGTATTCTATCACCATCTGTTGAAACCAGGTGAGGCAGTCATCTTTATCTTTTCCTCAACCCATCCTTCCTCCAGGGAGATATGTTCTGTTAATGGGCCATTGAGTCCCACTGCATGACTGATAAAATTACATCATCACATTGTGAGATGCTGCACACAGGGGGAGGAGCCAAGCATTTTTTACCTAGATAAAATCAGAGATTTGGAACACCAGAGCAGCCTTTTTCCTACTTGATTCCAGAGGAAAACCAGACATCATCACTTTGGAGGAAAACGGCACCCTTCTACAGGCCCACTGCTTCAAAAAAAACACATCTGTCACTCCAGGAGGATTGCAGCCACAATTTAATTGGACTGCTACCAACACGCTGACTGACAGGGTGTATTCTGACTCTGTCAGTGTTTTGCTTTTTGTATTACTGCATTTTTATTTTAATTCTCCTAATAAAGAACTGTTATTCCTATTCCCATATCTTTGCCTGAGAGCTCCTTAATTTCAAAATTATAATAATTTGGAGGGAGAGGGTTTACATTTTCCATTTCAAGAGAGGCTTCTGACTTGCTTAGCAGACACCTGTCTTTCAAACCAAGACAATCTGGAAAATAGTTTTGGAGATGAGGGAATTTAAATAATCTTATTTGAAATTGGCTAGGAGCTTAACCCTAGGTAAGAAAGCAGTTTTAAATTCTTCAGCTTGGGTGTCCCAAATGTCTAACCTCTTCTTAGACACATTCCTTTAAACATTGCAATTGAAATGTGCTCAAATGTTTCATCACCATCATTTTAATTTATCAACTAAAGCTGTAGATTTTCTGTGCTCCAAAACTAAAATTCAACGTGACCTAGTTTTTACATCATAGCATGGTCCCTCCAACAGAATATTTGCTATTCTCAAGCCTCTTCACATTTGTCTGTTGTGGAGCTTGCTGGGCACAACCTTGCACAGCAGAGAGATGGCTTAGTGACTTCAACCAGAAGACTGACAGCAAACTTCCTAGGGCTGTGTGCAGCTTGGTAAATGTCAGAGCTCACTGAGTTGTCTCAGGTGGAAAGGTACACAAGCCATGGGAAAGGTCAGACAGCTATAATCCTGAATATACTGCCAATAACAAATGAAAGTAAAGAATAATTTAAAAATGCTCTTTTTTTTTGGTATGCTACAAATAAGTACGTTTTTAGCTCATTCTTTAACATAAAGCAATGTTATTTACCTAGCATGACACTGCAGACAGTTTCAGAATATGAAATTAATTTCTGACTGATCTACTAGAAGACTTACAACTTAAAAAACTTGTGATCTGAAGGCTGATTTATAACTCACTGACACACAGCAAATAGAGAGTATTAAGATACTATTTGAACATGAAAGCATAATGCAAAAGGAGCCTCTTCAGACACAAAACAGTAGTTAGAACAGACAATATGCTCAACCATACAAAAACTCTGCTGTTACATAGCACTCCAGAGACTGAAGCAAACAAAACGGTGACCCTTCTTAAAACATTAGCCACTGCAATAGTATATGAGCTGAAGATAAAATTATATTTGGCCAAGGCCAAAAAAGGTAGTTAAAAAAAAGAAATAAATTTCAAAATCTGGGGCTTCAGTGGCTGCAGCCTAAATACTCAATCCCCTAGAAAAATTGTTTCCCAAAACCAAGGGAGTAGAGAGCACTGTATCTAACTGAAAGAGAAATATAAGTAAATGGAAAATAATAATTTATATACTGGCAGATTGTTTTTGATCAAGGAGATTATATCTATTGTGGATAAAAATTAACTGATGGCAAACTAAGTAAAAAGCATGAGAGCGGAAGTACCTTGGGGATGATCCTTGCGGTCCAACAGAAAATGACTTTGAGAATTACAGCTCAAGTTTAAAGTAAAATACTCACAGTCAGTCACTCTACTGTCCTTACATTAATGTATGTGCATTTTAGATATGTATTTTGTATTACATTAGGAAGAAGGAAAAAGAATAGTCATCCTACAGACATTCTATGGATATTTTTATATACACATATAAGAATTACTCTGAAATTCAATTGATTGTTCAAAACCATTCTCCCAAAGGTAGTAAGTGGTCTGCTAAACCACTATAAATCAATTATTAATTTATTAATTATTATCAGCAAAATATAAAGCCTATGCTGGAGCAGGCTCCTGGCAGGACCTGTGGACTGTCAAGAGAGGAGCCCATGCTGAAACAGGTTTGCTGATAGACTTGTGACCCCATGGAAGGGACCCACTCTGGAACAGCTAATGAAAAACTGTAGCCTATATGAAGTACTCACATTGGAGAAGTTTGTGGAGGACTGTCTCCCATGGAAGAGACCCCACACTGGAACAGGGGAAAAGTGTGAGGTGTCCTCCCCTGAGGAGGAAGGATCACCAGAGGCATGATTACTTGACCACAGCCCCTATTCCCTGTCCACATGTGTGTGCTCCAGGGGAAGAAGAGGCAGAAAAATCATGAGTAAAGTTAAGCCCAGGAAGAAGGAAGGGATGGGGGGAAGGTGGTTTAAAGATTTGGTTTTACTGCTCATTACCCTACTCTGATTTTGATTGTTAATAAATTTAATTAAATTTCTTTGAGTCAAGCCTGTTTAACCCATTATGGTAATTGTTGAATGTTCTCTCCCTGCCTTTAATCTTGACCTATGATCCTTTCATTATATTTTCTCTCTTCTGTTTCAGCTGAGGAAGGGAGTGATGCAGTGGCTTTAGTGGGCACCTGACATTCAGCTGGTCAATCCATCACAATATTGAAATCGGTATGACTTCTATAATAAACACCTCTGATTTATACCATGGTAAAGAGGGGTAATCCAGCCTTAATCTCTTTAATTTCTTTTGTGGAAGTCCAAGTGAAAATGTTTTACTATTCTAGCTATTTTCTATTTACAGGCCTATTTTAAGTGACTATGACAGTACAGAATGTCTGGCTAACTGAAGACTCGGTCAAACAAACCAACACTGTAATTCTTACTTTTCTACATTGCTCTGCTCCTGTTTGCATCAAGGTATCAGGACTTGGTACATGATGCCTATGTCAGGTGTTTAAGCCTATATTTGTTTCTAAGTGCTTACTTCTGGGTCTTAAAGTTAAGCAAAGACTTATGGAAATAAAGCCTTACTTTTAACCATTCCATAACATTCTATTTTAGAGGAGGCTTTTGTATTTAAAATTCTTACTGGACATGGGGTATGTTCCATATCACTTAGAGTGGTGTAATCTATCAACGATCAAAACCCATTTTGCCACCAAATTAAAGAAATAAGAAAATGGCAGCAGTAGAAACACTTTGTAAATATCTTCTTTCAGGTAAGTCCTCACCACTTCTTGTTAGTGATGCAATAAGTATTTCATCTGCAATGTACATGACATCTTAGAATTACTGTTTAAGCCCACTTTTGAAAGCTCTAGTTATGCTTCTTATGGTACTGCAGCACAGAAATTAGTTTTAATTCATAGTCTTTGCTCAGATAGGTAAGAATGTGCACCCAATAAGGAGTGGATAATTCAATGGCAGCTCAAATGAAACCTCCAACTTGTTTGCTACTGCTGACTTCAAAATAAAAGAGCTTTTTGTAGAGGACATGTCTAGGAAACAAAATGAATCACACACCATATTCTCTGGACAGTCTAAGGTATCTTGATATTTATCACTAATAGAGCAGTATGAGAGTACACCCCTTGATCAAAAATTGTTCTATGTAAAAGTTAAAAGAACCTAAAAATCTGCTGGCACTTGTAAAATCGCATTCAAACCACAAAGACAACACTGCTCAAGACTGCTCCTGTTTAATATTTGAGAGATTATAAATTATTCAAAGCATCTATTTTTCCTCAAGATGTGCCCTTCAAGTTTCTTTTTAAAATCCATTTTTAATGGAGATTAATTCCTTTATTTCTTGCTATCTTTTTCTTATTATGTCCTTGAAATTCCGATCTTATCTGGCATGATATCAAGAGCTTGGTCATTAAAATCCTCACTAAGGAAGAGTCAGTAACTGGCTGAATAGCAGTAAATTTATTTTTGGGTACCACTCTTTGGGATTTTTAGAGAACTGAATCACAGAATAACAAAGGATGGAATGGAGGAACATCAGAATGTCTACTTGTCCAACTCTTCGCTCAAATCAGGGTCAATTTTGGTTAGATCTCATAATTGTTATTAATGTGCCCAACTTCTTCAGAAGAAGCATGAGATCCAGAACTGAGAACTTAAAAACCTGGGCAATATATTTCCATTTATTGCATAAGAATTAATGAAGGCATTTTTGTTTCACCTGCAATGTACAGATTAATACATGAGCACTGAAACACAAAGCAGATACAACATATATGGAAGCAGATTAAACTCAAAGAGAAAGATTTAGTTTTGTTAAAAGATGGAGAATATGTTCAAAAGCTTAACAAGTGGACATTTTTATTGTGGCAGGAACAATGTAGACAAGATGACTTTTAATCTTACTTTCACTGTGTTGGCAACTGGAAAACCTCTATAATTCAGTTGCCAATTGAGGCACAACAAATTTTGCAACAGTGTATATAAAATATGACAATTGTGATTATACTGTAATATAAATGAATCCTCACGTTTCCAGTAGTGGAAACAGTTTACAGAGAACAGCGCATGCCATGTTTCCAGCAGCCTTAACAACCCACCTGTCTCCTGCCTTTCCTTCCATGCAAGGCTTGAAGATCCAAGACTCCCAAAGGAGATGGAAATTATCTGGGGAATCTCATATCACCTTATACCAAATAGAATACAGAAGATTAATTAAATCATTTTTTTCTTAGCAAATAAAAGACTTGCTAATGTTTTTAAATAGAAATTTTATCTACTTTACCAGAAAATATGATACTTAAAGTGATTTAATTTTTGGTAGCTTGTTTCATGTGTTTGACAGTTTCCAGATATTTATTTCCTACCATCAAGAAGGATGACTCTATGAGAGATGATTTGTCTCTTCCCAATTCTACCAACTCAGACACACTGAGTATTACAAACCAAAGAAAGCATACTAACAGCACTGGTAAATGGAAATGAATGAAAACTTGTCTTGTTGCATGTATTTTTTTTCCCCCCTCACAGTTGCATACTAGGACCAAAAATTATTTTAAGTGAACTTGGTTTCCTGTCAATGTTGCTAGCCTGAACATAATTGATGTTCTCTCTCTTTGTTGTAGTTTTTACTACTTTTCTCTTTTCCAAATTTCAAAAACCCCCAAAATATCACTGTAGCATTAAAACTGTAGCTTGAGTTGGAAAGGAAAAAAAAAAAAAATCCAAGAAAAATGTTACTTTCAGTTGTTCAGTAGGGTAACTTCTAAACAGGAAGCAGGAGAGCTGAATAAAAAAGTCTCTCAGAAAGATTCAGTTATTTCCTTTAAAAACAGAATACAGTAACCCAAAATAACCACATACCTCTCCTCCCCAGCAAAAAACCTCAACCAACTAACTGAAGAAAAACACCCCAACCTTTAAATAACAGTTACCAGAGACATCACTTTAAACACATCTAAGGTTTAAATATCCCCATTTTAAGAAACACAAATAGAATTTGGATTGGAAATCAAGCTGTCCTTACAAGTCCTGAATTTAGTACCTCTCTCTCTTCCTATGTACAAGGAAGTCACTGAAATTATGTCAAAACAGACTTACATGATCAAAAGCCTTACTGATGATAATGTTTTGCTACTGAAGAACTATCACTTGAAATAACACCTAAAGCTTTCAAGTTATAAATTTCTTCTTCCTCAATTCCTTCATTTTATTATTAATTTATTAGAGTAAGCAATTATCCAATTATCTTCACATTTAAATTACCTAAATGTCCACATTATAATTGCATTCATTAGTTACTGAAATTGTACCTGCAAATGCTGTATCACAAACATAGCTATGAAACGTTTATGTTGTTTTTCTGTAATGGGTATTTAATAATTTAATTTCATCATTAATACTTTGTAGTATTGCTGTAAGTAGCTTTGTAAAAATACTAATTTCTGTAGAGATTAATTTTATCTGTGAAGGAAAGCAGCCCTATCATTAGAGGTTATTTCCCCTGTCTTATTCAGCGAGAAAGGTAATACTATGACAATACTACTATCAAAAACAGTTAACTTCTGCCAATGGACTGCTACTCTTACATGTAGCAACTGAATGAACAGTAAGAACAACTAGCAGCAACTACCTTAAAAATAAATTTCGTGGATTTGAATTTTAGTGTCTGTTTTCAGCACAGAATGAGTCTTTTAGTTCTTACTGAAGTCTGTCTACTTCTCTATGGGAGTATCTTGAGTTTGAAACCATAATATTTCTATTTGTTACTAGTCCACCTTCTGGGAGAATTTAGGAAAGGAAAAGAAAGTGGGTTAAAAAATTGTCACATTAAAAGTGAGTTAATAGGTATGTGCCTATGCAGTATATATAAAATCTTCTTTTAAGTATAAAACTCACACTCTACTGGTTTTACTGGTTGGGGATTTTTGTTTATTTGTTGGTTGCCTTGTTTTTGTTTCCTTTTTTTTTTTTTTTTAGGCACAAAACTCACCAAACTATTTCTGAATAGTTTGAAAATAGTGAAATATCTGGTATGAAGATGATTTACATGCAAATTAAATGACTTGCAGGTATACAATTCTAAATTTCTCAAACAGTTTAACAAAAGGAGACAGTGATTTAAAATTAAAGTACAAATAAAAGAAAGTAACCTCCCCCAAAGAAAAACAAAATGTCTTCTGAGCTCAGTTTAAAAATATTAATTGGCAACAGTTTTGAAAAATTCCATGGCACAAGCCTGTGCAGTAGGATACATTTTGCTGCTTATCGAGAAACCAGTTTCAACTGACTTCCTTCCCCCCTTCTGGTTCCCACTGCACAGAAACAACAATTGTCTAAAAACAAAACCAAAATTTAGACAGCTACTAAAAACCAACTGACAAATTCTCCCCTGTTAGAGATGCATGATATTTTTCAAAAACATTTCTGGAATTGATATTCTATGTGTTTTGACACTGCTGACCTACTTAATCACACAGCAGTCAGACATATCTTGAAATGTCTACTTTCCAAAACCCAAATGTACATTTAAAGCTGATTTTTTCTTCTCCTATACCCTGTGTATCAAGATGAATTAACTGCCTGCTACAATTATCTAAAGGCCCTTACTGCACTGACTACGCATCAGAGAAGGCCCACATTGAGCTCAGCCTTACCTGATGGACTGTTTCATTTCTATATAGGAAATGTGTGTAGGATTGTACATTGGCTGCTGCAATTAAACCGGCTCCACTCTCTTCACAGCTTCTATCAAGAGCACTTAATCTCAGTCATGCTAGAGCCTTTAGAGCTTCAGAGGTCCAAAGAAAACATGTGTGTACTAGGACAGGATTTCAAACGTGTTTAAAATCCTGACTGTTTAACCTCAATTGCCATCATGCTCACTGTATTTTTATTTCAAACCTTTTGGACTGCTTTACTTCCCCATTATGTTAAATTCTCTATTTCCTCATAAAACTAAGTCCTATTCATGCAAATAAAAAAATTATTTGCAATATTTTATCTCTAGTTTTGATTCTCAGATTAAAAGGACGGATAGTCAAAGTAACTGGGTGTCTGGTAAAAAAGCAGTTCCCAAGAAGTTGAGGGTATTTACCAAAAGTCAAACTCTAGAGCTTCACTTTTGGCATTCTTCATGGGACAGAGTTACTCCTGACTCATTCCCGTATAAATAGAAGGCAGGTGAAGTATTGTAGCACCTGACCTAGCTTTTCATAAGCCTCTAGCTATTACACATTACAGCAGGAGCAAGAAAAATGAGCACTGCTGAGATACAGTGAAAATTCTTCTGTACTATTAACTTCAAGCACAACCTGGGAACATTTCTAGGTACCATAGTATGATAATCTAGACCATTTCAGCTAGCATTTGAACCAAACAATTCCTAACACACTTTGTCAGTTGGAAGAGTCCAGTTGCCATTAGTAGCAAAAATGAAGGATGTTTCATGTCAGAAGGCATCAGTGCTAGGCAATCCATCCAGGTGTTTGCTAAATCAGGAAAGGCATGCCCTTGAAGGACCTGATTGTTTGGACTGCTTTTGGAACACAGTAGCAAGCAACCTGTTTTTTGTGTGCTTCTTATCACTCTCATAAACTACAGAAAATTAATGGGACTAAAAGAGCAACCTAAAATATTTGTTCATTCTTACATGGATCATTCTAAATATGAAAAAAGATCAGCCATGACAAAAGTAACAAGTAATTGTCACATGACATGTCTATAGACATGCCTACTCCTCATAATAGTATGGTATTAGAAAACTACAAACAATGGCAGCTCAGTTTAGGAATTCAGCACTTCCACAGTAGTGGAGAGACAGAGAACAGTATAACAGTGAACAGATGGTGGCACCAGACCTTCAGTAAGGCATGTGTTTTATGCAACTCTAGTGTTTCTGTTTTGCAGCTACATTTTTTTCTCATTAAGAACTTTTTCTTCACCATACTGCACCACTGAGCAATCTACTCAACCTCTACAACTTCTTTTAGCTTTACTAAGCTTATGCAGAAATCAATAAGAAATAGAAAACTATCAGCAACAAGCCCTTGATGTAAGAAACCCAGTCCCCCTTGTACACTTTCCCACAAAAAACAAAACAAAACAAAACAAAACAAAACAAAACAAAAAACCAAACCAAAACAACAAACCCAAAACAAAGTAAACCAGATTAAAAAAACCTGAAAAAATGGAACCCAAAATCTTCAAAGAGAACAGGAGCATCTAGAAATGAAATATATAGCTGGTTAGTACTAACCAATCTGGAGTAGTTTATTATTCTGAGAATAAAATCTAAGCAATGAAACCCATTGTAAGATAATGAAAAAAATTCAGGAGAGTGTGGCTACTATCCAAATGAAAGAAACAAATTAACTGAAACAAGGTGATCACCTTTTAGTTTGTAAGAGGAATGCATCTCAGTAAAAGCATGTATTTTATTATAACTACCCAGGCTTAAGTCTAAGAAAGATCAGGAGACTCTTAGGAAATATAATGACAAATATGGACAAATCTGAACTTTTGTTTCACTGAAGTTTGAAGTGTCTCTGTCCTTTTCTGGTATGTGGATTTTGTCAATATAACAGGACTCAAATTGTCAAAAGAAAACACATTTTTGACCATAAACCAAATTTCACATCCAAGCCTGATAACATCAAAGCAAGAATTTCTTCCTGAGAATCAAAAAGGTGTGGTCAAAAAGGAAGTGTTATCAGAAACTATGAAAAGTATGATTCTCTTGTATGCAAAACCAAGTTTCTGGTAGAGATGCTCACTGAAACAGGAAAGAGTGGCTGCTTCAGCACAGATGGGTCCTGGGCATTTGTTTCCAGACCTGTATGCAGCAAAACCAGTGGAATAGAGTGTCTACTGTCTCTTCCTCACCTTCCCAAAGCAGCTGCATATTACCATGGCTTTCCTTAAATATGATGCAATTTTAAAGGTGAAGTTGAAGGAAGATTCAAGTGCAGACTTTTTTGAGAGCTAAAAGAATTCTCATTTCACACATGATAAGTTGCCAGGCACTGGAGTGCTCACACTGATTAAGAGATTGCTGTTCCTACTAAAATGTGATGAAACTAAAAGTTTATCTCCAAGACCAGACTGAACACAGAAAAGAGTTCAAGACTGAAACACTCCTGATGTGCAGGATATTCCACTTCAGGAACAAAGATAGTTAAAAGTTGGCTGTATACGTACTGAGAGTAAGCATATGTATGTGCTAAAAGTGTTACTAATGCAAAGATTATTAGTATTTGAAAATACTAAAGTGGTTTAAAACCTTGCTGAAATCTAAAAGAGAGTTATCTTTTTTATTCAATTAAGATTTAGGAATTTTATTTATGTTTTGCTTCAAACTGAAACAGAAGCCACAAGTACAGATAAATCTTACCCCATATAACACCTGCCCTGCTAAAAATCCCCAAAACCCCAAATAACCCTCCCCCAACCAACTCATACCTCCTTGAAATGCTAACAGACAATCCTGTGAAAATATCAGCCTGCTATTGATCACAAAAAAAAAAAAAATCCCCAGCATAATCTAACTATTAGTAATTAGTTGGAAAGAAACAGACAAGGCAGAAAATCCTTTTTTTCATTACATAAATAGGGGACTCATATCAGTAACACAACTGCAGCTCACCCTGTGCCCACATCCTAAAAGATTATGAAAAAATTGCAGAGGCATTGATCAGTGACAGGATGATTAAAAGTAGAGAACAATTTCCTGGAGGCAAATGCCTATGTAGTCTAGGGTTTTTCAGCCTTGAAATTAGATAAGTGAGAGTAGATAAAATGGAGGTATATAAAAGTCAAGAGTAGTGAAAAGGGTTAAGTAAGAACTATTGATTTATTAAAATAACATCCTGATCCTTTATCATATAAGAGCTAACATTATGCATCAGGTTCAATAAATTGCTTAAAACCAGGATTAAAAACCCTCCATGACATCCCAGTTCTTGAAACCATCAAGCTATTCAAAGCCTCCCTATGCAAATACTGAAAAGTTTCTAGTCAGGTTTTGCATGTCCATGTCAGCTGAAACATCTATTAGTTTCATTTATGTTCTCTAACACACTTCACTCAAAAGAATAATAGTAGAAACTTTCTGAAATGAATGAAGTTCCAGAGACAGTTACAAGGTCCTGCTTCAATGACTGCTATTTACAGCAAATCAAGTATGACAAGAGGACTTTAGAGAAATCTGCAGCAAGCACTAATGGTTGGGACAGAGTGCTTTGATACAAGAGATCTTATTTTCACTTCAGTCTCCAAATGCAAAGAGAAGGACCATGAAACCAGATTTCACTGCTGCTGGCTGCAACCAAGGAACAGATATTTCAGTTAATTTTTCTCTTATTTACTAAAAAAACCACAAAAAACCCAAAAAAACAACATAAAAACAACAACAAAAACCTCCTTTTGTAAGGTGCCTACCTTCACTGTAGTGGGGAAACCCAGGCAAATAAACTATTTTTCCATCACCTTTTTTAGAACAGTTTTTGCTGGCTTGCCTCAGCTTAGCTATTGGCTTCATACTTTTGGATGCTGTTCTAAAAGTCCTCTGCAAACTGAGCCTTTGGGAATAGCCAATTGCAGGGGTGATTTTCCTATATGAAGGCATCCATTTTAGTGTAAATTCAGAGATTTTTGACTGCAATAACTGTTAGTTAGGATTGGCTGTTTTCCTGTCCTGTCCTATTAAAGTAACAACACACAACACTGCCAAGTGCTCTCCTTCACAAGTATCAAGGCTCCAGCTGTCTTGTCTGCCTTACTCAATTTTTTTTCCACTTTAGTCTATGAAGAGTACAGGACTTTCCCTGTCTGACAAACAAGAGTGGCAAAGACTAACTGAGATTCAGTGCAAATTGACTTTGACAACACAAGCCCTGTCTCCAGCACACAAGTTTTGCTATAATGAAAATATTGGCATGGCATGACTCCATTTACTTGGCAATGACTAAGGAGACATGCCAGGAAAATTAATTATGTTGCTTCTATAAATTTTGTGGGTATTTTAGGATGGACTTATTCCACTTTCCCAGATATTTTTGTGGTCAAAGAGCCTGGAAAGCAGTAAGAGGATAAAATCTGCTCTGTTGATGTGTTGGATACTTAAGACAGACATATAAGCTTCCCGCTAGAGCCTATCTGACTATCAATTGCTTTCCAAATTCCTGCTAAATAAAATAATAGACATTACCCACTATAAATATTTTATCACTCTTTTATTCTCATCTAGTGCTTTAAATCTTCAGGGCCTGTACTGCACCAAAATACAGCATTTAAGTATGGCCTTGATGGGGTTTTTCTTATCAAATACAGTCTATCTACATCTGCTGTCACCTAAGAAGGGTGGTGCATATGCAGGAGAGTGCAACTCGAGTTGAAAGGCACCCACTGGTGTTTGTAGCATGCTGGGCCCAAGCTGTCTTTATACTTACATCAATAAAAATCAGATAGGAATAAAGACTGTATACACAGAATAGGTTTTAGGTTATTCTTTGAGCTAGGGTAAATCAATACAAGAAGCAAGACAGGGAGTTTCAGAACTTGTGATAAAGGGTAACTGAACTGTGATAAAGAGTAACTGAACTGAAGGAGTTTTCAATATCTGGGTAAAATTCTCAATGCCTTAAGGGACCAAGCTGAGAATACACCGACTGCTACACTCACATGTATCTTTTTTAGATTTCCTATTTTAATAGATTTATTTAATAGTAAATGAAAAACAAAAAAACACCAAAAATTTTAAACTGTTTTCCTACTTAGTATTTGCTCTAAATAAGTAACTTGATGATGGCGATGAAAATACTTGCCTTAGAACACTAATTCAGTTGTTCTAAATTAATATTTTTAATGCATATCTTGACCAGAACCAGATAATCCTGAAAAAGCTGTGCATTGACTCTTTGAGCAAATACCCTGAACATTTACTTAGTTTTTGTCTGTTAAAATAAATATTATCATCATAAAAAATAAGAAAATGAAAAAAGAAAGCTGAATAAGCACAAATATGTCAGCATAACTTACAAGGAAGATATGTCTTGGGGCTGGTACTTAGCACACATATTTTGGTGCAAAAGTAGTACTCTAACAGACAGTTTAGAAAGATTTTCTGATTTTTTGAAGAGCAGTACGAAAAGCATCAGAGATAGATTTCCCTAGAATGCCTGAATCTGATACTATGACTGCTTTCTTCTTTAACACTTTGTACTTTTCAGAAGTGGCTGCAATTTCAATAAGTAGGATGTAATATGTCTACTAAGTGTTGTTAGTGAACTTTTGGATTCTTACACCTCAAACACTCTACAGTGTATGCATCTTCCTGCTGTGTTGTTTCTATAGTCTCTCTGGGCTTCCATTATGCTATTCTTAGTACACTACTTCAAATATTTGTTTATTTGTTCACTGAATGTCTTGGTGGTTTTATTTTATTTCCCATTAAAGACTATTTAATTTTATAGACATATCCCACAATCATCCAAAACAAAATGGTGAATTTCTTGTCTTGGAGTGATTAAGTAAAAACCCCCATTCTTCAAGATTAAAAAGACCCCAGAAATGTAGCTATTAATATTAAGCTATTTTACTTTTAAATTGATACTTTTGGGACTCTTTTTGTTGCCTTATATTGCCCTGTCAGTACATAAGACATATGCTTAACCTATAAACATTAATAGCAATTTCTCTATCTTCAGCCTATTGACAAAACTTAATTGTTAGCTATATTATTTAAAATGAGTAAATCATCATGAATTTATTGCCTTTCTTGATTAGAAAATTCTGCAACAGTTTATTTCTGCAAATACACTCAGTTCCTTAAAAATTCGCTGACTCTTTCATATGAAAAAGTCTGTGGTTTATGTGTGGATTTTTCTCCCCAAGTCTAGTGCAGAATATATTATACATTATCATAATATACAATATAATGTTGACTCTCTCTCCCTGACTAAGGTGCCCACATGCTGAACATAAGCCTAAGGAGCACTGATAATTCTGGGGAGAATATTTGTTACCTGAATCTTCTGGTACCCTTCAATATAAGCAGATATATTGATTCTGTGAGTATTTCCTCAGGGCAATCAGATGTATAAATCTAAACACATCTATGAATTTTTCAAATTAATTTATCATTTCTAAACCATGCCCCATTTGCAAATCAATTTTTTCTACTATTGAACAATATATAGAAATTGCAATAAAGGCATATTCATCCCCAATATTCTACCCTAAATCTCTCAATATTTAACTATGCTTTCAGTATATCAATCTTAGACGTCACTATTTATGAATATAACAAATCATATAGGTTCCATGTAAATATAAGTGTCACAAGTGCTGAGTGAGGGCTTTTATGCACAGAAAGGAGAAAGAGTTCCTTATCTAAAATTTCAAATTTAAAATAGCATGGTTAAAAGGTGGTATTTTCCCAAGTGATCTCTACACCACAAGAGGTATGAAATAAACTAAATGAATTCTTGTGAAATCTGTGACAGAACTACAGTAAATTTGATTTGCCACCAGCACAAAGCAATTGTTAATAAAAATGTTTTTAGACACATTTCTCTCTATTTTGGTGCAGTAAGAATGCTATTTTTAAATTTATTTCAAGGCAATATAAAATAAAAATACTGAAAATGACAGACAATAAGAATATTTATTTCCATATTACACTGCTATTTCTTGCTTCTCTAATGCATTTTACTATTTATATCCACAATGTGATTTTCTGTTTACCAGATAAGACCACCATGCACAGTCTTGGTTCAAAGTTTTTGAATAACACTAAAAAATCAGCATGAAGGCAATAAGAAAATATTAAACAATATTATCCAAATAAAGCAAGGCTAAGATCATGATACACTAAGGAAGATTTGCATGAAAGATGAGTGATGAAAGATTTACGATGACAGATGAGATCAATGATGTCTTCTCACTTTTGAAATTTTGTTGAAAATTCTGCAATTTGAGACTAATTTTGTCTATGTCTAGCACATTGCTTTTTGAAGAACCATGGGAAGAATCTTGTAAGATTATTCTAAGAGGCAGTATGTGTTCTGCTCCAAAAATTCATCCTATCTTGCCAACGGCCCCAGCTGTAATGGCCCCAGCTGTACAAGGAAAGGAAGGGTGCTTCCTTTTAAACTACAATCATGCATCAATGCCATCATACAAGTCAACCTAGGCAATAATAACTTTGTGTGAATTATTTGAACCATAAGCATAGACATAGATAACTCAAAGTGCTATTTGTTGGGGATTGGTTCTTTCCCTTTTCTCTCTGTGGAATTTCCCCCACTGTCATGCTAAGATACCTGTTCATTAGGCCCTAATGACAGGGGGAAGGGGAGGGAAGAGGGGAACCCCTCGGTATCCAAACATCCAGAAGAGCAGACGGAAGGCTCTGGCTTGGCCCATTTCCCCCGCGGAGATCAGACGAGAAGGACGATCGCCGCCTCCGTCTCATCCCTGCCACCCCAGCCCTGGGAGTCATCCTCACAGCTGTCAGACCCTGCACTGCTCCCTTCTTGCTTTAATCTACCACCATCCAGCACTCTGCTGAGCACCAGGACCCACACTGTGAGCGGAGGGCTCTCTCCATCTCTCTCTCCCCCTGGGACAGCGCTGCCATCTCCCCCAGCGCTCCTGCAGCTCTGCGGGACCCGCCCGCCCCCAGCACCGGGAACTGCAGCTCAGGGAAAAGGGGCCTGCAGCCAAAAAACACTGGGAATGAGTTACTGTTCTGTTTGTAGCTAATTTCATAGCTGTTGTTGTTTTTGTTTGTCTTGTTAGCTATATTAGTAAAGAACTGTTATTCCTTCCCCCATATCTTTGCCTGAGAACTCCCTTAATTCCAAAATTATAATAATTTGTAGGGAGGAGGGATCACACTTTTCATTTCAAAGGGGGCCTCTGCCTTTCTTAGCAAATACCTGTCTTTCAAACTAGGACACTATTTCATTTGTATCACTGATCATGTGTCAATATGAAGAACTTGCTTTCATAGTAGGGCACCTAACCCTTCTCTCAGTAGCATAAATTCAATAGGAACTGCATCTGGGTCTTGAAAGCCAGAACCAAGCTTACACTCCTATAGAAAAGGGTAATGAAATTGCTTTCTGGTTTTCAATACATATTTTTTCAATCTAGGATTATAAAGCTGTTGAGCTACGTTACAATCAGATACGATCATTCACCATGAAAATAATAACCTGTCCATTTCTAACCTGTTTTCCTCAATCCTGAAAGGCCAGCTCCTCTGACAGTATGTATATATGCTTATGTGAACATGCACAGCACCTCCCTAATGCTGGCAACGGTCCTTCAGAGACTAAAGTAAGACAAATGGACTCATTTTGTCTGTGACAGCAGTGCTAGACTCATAAGTAAACTTTTCAGTAAGGCAAAGTCAGCATATGTTAATCACATTGAACATCTCGTTTCACTTTTCTTCTACAACCAATTAACAAGCTTTAATGGTCCTCTCTATTCAGAGAGTGCAAAATGTAATTATTTTAATTGTGGATTATTTTTCCTCTTTAAGTAAGTACTGTCCTTAAGATCAAGCTCTCACATAATCTGTTCTTGAGAAACAGAACTGATTGTCACTACTGGTTTGCTCATATATCCTTATGGCATGCCATCATAAATAGAATTTGGCACTCCTGAGCTAGCACCTCATAGTGGTTGTCTTTAATGTCATTTACTCAAGTGGTTCAAGGTCTTAATCTATAATTAATCTTTAGCATTCCACTGCAGTGCTGTGCAAAAATCACTTTTCAGCCTTTTAATTTCAAGTAAGTCTTGACACTTTCATTCAATGAAGATAATATAGGTAACTTTACACCTCTGAAATTGCAAAAGCATCTCCAGAATGAACATAACAAAGGAAAGACTTGTTGCTATAAAGAAGCATCAGTCTGAGCAATCAGTTTTCTAACTTGTCCTTAATAAAAATGAGAGTACAGAGAGAGTACTTATGCTTTCTAAGGTCTGCAAAGAAAACAAAATCTGAGTAAACAGAAGGTTGGCAAAGTATGACTTGCTGTCCTACAAAAGATGCAAGTTAATTACAAATACTGACCTTAAAAATATCTCATTTTATTTGAGTTGAAGTGGAATACATTTTGCTGAAGGCAGACTGGAAAATGTTCAGGTCCAAAGGAATGTGAGTCATTAGGAATATATTGAAAATCTTCTAGGCTGTCCATTATTTATTTGAATTATGTAGTGCTTATAATCTCCAGTAAAGCACCTCTCATGGTGCTAGGTAATTATTGTAACACTAATGTGGCCTAAAAAAACCATGGAGTGTTGTCATTAGAAAAGAAACAGCTAGAAAAGAAATGTGATCAACACAGGAGACGCATGATTAGGAAACAGTAGTTATTATAGACAAAATTCACTATTGAAATATGAACCTGGGTCTTCCCAGTTTTCGACAACTACTGTATTGTGGATTGACATCAGTGATCCACATCTGACCAACCAAGACTTTGAAGTAGTAAGGAGTAGGTCTCAGTAACATTCTTTACTGAAACACATGGTTAAGAATGAATGAAAAAAAATTAGAAAAAAAACTCAACAGGAAAAGTATTTCAAGCTTTCTGGAAAGGAGATCTCTAAAATACATATTTAATAATTTATGAAGACTGGCAGAAGTATGATCTTACATACTGACTTAAGAATGAAACACAGCTAGAAAAAAAATCCTTTCTGTATTGCACAGAAAGAAATGTGAGCAGAGAACACAGCTCATTACTCACTAGGGAGAATGTATTCAGAGCTTTTTAGTTTTCAACACTGGCACTTGTTTCAGAAAAAGATCATCTTTATTAATAAATGAACAAAATTACATCACCTTACTTATTGCTTATTATGGTGAAAAATTCTTTCCATATCTAATGCACCAGAATGATAAAATCACTCTTTAAAAAAAAGAGTTGGTCTATCAAATTGTCTCTTCAAGAAAACAAGTATTGCTCTAGTTGATTAAAAATAATTATTTCCAAGCCTATAAAATTAAACTCCAGTCCAGCAATTCAGTTTTGGGTAAAATCATCATTTGAGCAACACAAACCAAACCAACTCACACTAGTAGTTATCAAGAGACTTATGTGTCCAATGCAGGACCATGTAAAATTATCCAAAGTACTGTCATGATTAAAAATCCTATATATTGTGCTGCTTGACTGCCAGCAGTCTCAGGATGAGCTCAGGACTAATGTTTTCCTTTGTACAGAATACTACAGAGATATAAGAAACTAACTGAATACAAAATTAAACAGAATACCTCATTAGTCTTGTACAGAGAGTAAATCTGATTCAGATGTAATGCAAGCACATGAAATTTTGTTAGGATCGGGTTGCTATTCTTTGCTCCGTGTGAGATGCAAACATTTGAGCACTGTCACAGCACTGATATAGAAGACTACCTTAGAGAGATATTTGTACCAAAAGTCAAAAAAAACACCCATGAGCTCCACCTAATTTGTAGTGTTTTAGACATATTTCCTGTTAGACTCTGGCTTTCACACTGTAAAATAAATTTCAATGAAGTGACTTGCCAAAAAAAGGTGTTTCTAAGGAATTTGTGATGGGAACATTGCTTCTGAAAATATCCAACAAAACCTTAAGGAAGTGAGTAACTGCTTTCTCTCTCTCTTTCTCTTCCTCCCCCTCCCCCCCCCCCCCCAACAATTTTACTGAAGCTTAAAAAAGATTCCTTTGTTCAGATTTCAACCCAGCTTTTTAAACTCTGTGGGCTTGTTCTGAGTTTGCAGGGCCTCAGGAATGAGACTTGTTAGATTTTTTAATAAGCTGCTGTTGATCTTACTCAACCTCTGTTTAAATTAGGTTTTGTCATAATAAATTAAAAACCCCACAATATGGGTATACCTACTTTTTTTTACTTTTGCTTTTCTTCTTGAGTTATAAACCAAGTGCTTTACAAGTAGTGGAAAAATGCAGTTATTCTGTGCAGAATTAAATATTTATAATAGAGGAATACAGGTCTGGTATGATGACAGGCACCTTGAAAAGTAGGGCCACAGGATCAGGATACAAAAGCAGAATGCTAAGAATGAGGGGACATGCTGTCCCTGGGGACAGCAGACCTACAAACCAGAGGTCAGGTAAAGAAAAGAATGGTGGGGAGCTGAGAAAAAGTGGCTAGAGGACAAAGAGGAGAAAGAACAATCTAAACTAAATAAAACATCAATTAGGGACAATTCAGAAGAAGTGTGAGCAAGCTGGAAAACACAAAACTAGCCCCAAGTAAAGCTTAGAAGAGATAAGAAGAAACCCCACCAACATCCAACTTTTCTCAGTAAAGAACTTGGGACACCAATAACTTGCAGTCAACTGCATAAGGAACTTGCCCCTGAATAAGGAAGGGTGGTGGTATCAATGTTAAGATGCAGGAAAGAGAAAAGAGTGAACATAATGCCAGAGAAAAGGGTAGATAGTGGGAAGTGTGTGTATAAAAATTTTAACTGATTATCATTATCATTATTGTCATTTTATGTGATAAAACTCTATTTTCCTGGTCTTTAATAATTGCATATGTACTCACCTCTGATCAGACTGCTAAGATTTCAACTATATTGACAAAAAAGCCTTGGCTCTAAGTACCAGTTGTGTTTCCTCTATCACTGACAGCAAGATTTGGAGTGCACCAAAGTATATCCAAGAGTACACTGAGAAGTATTAATTTAATGTTGGCATAAAGTTAATAAATAAATGGTATTTGTACATAATCCCTGGATAACTGTATTTCTCTACATCTGTTAGCATCAGTCAACAGTGAGGCTGTCCCTTATTTCCTAGGACACAAAGAAGAGGAAAGATCTGAAGAATCAAAAGTGTGTGTATGTATTTTGAGAGAGTGAAGGTTGGGAACGGCTGGATACAGAAGAGTCTACAAGGATGCAGAGGTAAAACAGGAGAGAGACATATTAACATAGGGAGACATAGGGAATTTAGGCAGGGAACTACGAGCTATCAAAGCAGAATGAACATAAACAAAATGGCAAACTAAGAGGGCTAAGAAGGCCTGAAGTGACATGGCCAGCAAAGGAAGTCATGGGCAAGACAGAGAAATTGACAGTGAAATGGTAAAGGAAGAAGGTTTGGACACCAAAACAAAAAAACAAAGTTGATAGCATGAGATTTGATGAAGAAACAAGATCAACATGAAAAAATCTAAGATGGACTTGGAACCGTGTGTGAAATAACCTTCATGGTACTTGAGAGTCACTGGTGCAACCAAGTATTTGTTGAGTGTGCTGGCCAACACATCTATTCTTTTGGTCATCTGTCCTATCCTGCTTGCCAAAACTGAGGCTAGTGTTGCATATATTATTTTATAAAATAACTGTGCATCTTTATTACTGATGTAGAATGGTTATCTTCCTTCATGTATTTCGCATCTGGCATAAGTTCTATATCCTTCTCAAAAGACCACTGTTGTGAGGGCCAAATAAGACTTAACAGAAATTCATAGAAATCATAACATTTTTTAAAAAAACTCAATTTTCTAAAAAGAAACAAAAAATCAAACAAAAATTGAACATGCAATTCACCTGGGTGAAAATATATTTCAAAAGTTATTAGCAGCAGGAAAACTGATGAAGTTCAATTAAAACTATTTTTGGCAGCTCATGGAAGAAAAGGAGGGAGAGGAAAATCTTAGAATAGTGTTGTTCTAAATTTAAACTTCCAGGAATATGCTAGAAACAGTTTAATTTTTCTTGTATACTTAACAGAGCAACCATGTGTACCAACAAATAACACACAGCACCCTGGAACCAACATGCTATAGAGAGATGATGCACAAAATAGATGCAGTAGCAAATGTGTTATATTGCCAAACAAACATACTAAATGATAACATGAGTTTTGTGAAGTATCAAGTGTAATTGAAAGAAAAATAGATAAAATAGATTATTTTCTTTTTTCTTCTCATGTTGCAGACATAGTTTAGTCTCCAAATCTGTACAATGTTATGGCAGCAGCTGTACCACCTTTTTCAGTTTTCAATTCCTCTCACTTGTCTATCATACTTCTAACTTTAGAACTGTAATGCAATAAATGCTTTCTCTAAGGAGTGTATTAATCAGTTTATTGCAGAAAATGCTATAAACTCCTTGGCAAATAACCCTATATATCCTAAATTCTTCAAAATAACAGATAATGTAGTTTTCCATTCTGTCTTCTATATTTTGTCAGAGGGGTAAAATGATGGGATTCTAACTCTGCTGAGTTACAAATCCTAAATATCTATGAGACAAATTCTCCATATAGTCTAAGCACTGAACTGACTTTACTCACAGAACACCCTTCCCCCATCTCCCCCACCCCCACACTAGATGCAATACAAAGAGCTCTATACAAACTTCCTCTGGATTACCTAATTAGTCAATGGTAATCAGCCAACCGGAAAATTAAGAGTACAGGACATGACTATATTTTTATCTCCTGCTGTTTAGAATGGTTTGTGTGCATCTTAAAAGACTGTCAACAGTGCTCAGCTTCAATTTGAATCGACTCTAACCTGAATAGATACAAGACTTCCTTAAATAGCCTGCAGGAACAGGAGCTCTAATAGAAGCCCATATGTTTGTAACTACCTCCTTTAAAACTGCTATCCTTATTCTGGTGGTAAAACAGATCCAATGCAAGAGTTCTGATGTCTTAATTTCAGAACTTCCTATAAAAATATGTGATAAACAGACCCAGGGTATTTCCTGCCAAATATGTTTTATAGAGTATCTTCCAAGGACACATCTGTTTGGATAGGGAAGAGACACATGAAATAATAGCAGAGACTGACATTTACTAGTTATATCAAAGGTATTAGCATTAGACATCACCATCCTTCCTGTTAGCATCCTAACATTTGGTGTCAACATTGTGAACCAAGTAATGTTATGCATTGCTTTGAAAATACAGAATATCAAAATCCAGCTAAGACTTAGGTTTTTGAAAGTCAGACAAACTATCACATGGAAACATAAATCCTTTGTAAATCTAAGAGAAAACCAAATGCTATTATTCTTTCACATGATAAATATTTTAAGTTGTTGGCATCCATTTACCAATCAGTTGAACGGACATACCAGTTTCATTTTACCCTGCGTTTCAGAGTAAAATACTGGCTTTACTAAAGGTGACAAAGATTTTGCCACTGAGAAAAATTATATTTTAGCTTCTATGTTTCCTATTAAATGACAGCAAGAAACATTTACTAGACACAAAAAAAAAAAAAGAGACAATGACCAGTAATAACACTAGGAAAATAAAGATGCCAAAAGCAAGAAAAAAATTTTAAAGATTTTTTTATTATTATTTTTTAGCAGAAGCAACACAAATTTACTCTATTGTGTAGAAAACCTCTTTCCTATCTTCACTTGCAGAAACACATAGTTTAGTTTCCATAGTTAGTCTTTTAATGGAAGAACAAGCTCTCCAATGACTGAACAAGTAGGTACTGAATGTCCCTGCATCACACTCACCGAAATGAGTATCACCAGGGGTTAAAAGCAGCACCAATTTAATTTCAGTCAAAGATGGCCTCTTTGGTTAGTCTTTCAGGAAAAAGCTAATCTGTTGATAAATTGCTGCTGTCACATCCTTTAAAGAGGTTGGTCGTCTGAAATAATAGAATGACCTTATTATTCTTTCAGAAATTTTATATTTAGAGAGCAAAGGAAAATACCTGCTAGGTATATAAAAAAAGTACTCAGGTATGTGCTAATATAAGTCCAACATCTATCAAACTGTTTTACACTTTATTGAAAATAAAGCAACAAATTTATACTAGAATTCTAAACTATTTTAAAAGCTTATTAAAGTTGCTTTCAATAAAGAAGAGCTTGATTTAACCTTGTACATTTTTATTGTGTATTTTTATTCCAACTTACAGGTAACTTTGAAAAATTTACCTGGTTCAATTCACATTTTCCTTCCCCCTTTCTCTTCTCAACTTTTCATTTCAGAAAGGTCTGGTCTTGGAAATAGACAGTGTGGTACTTCATTCCTTTTGAACACTGATGTCAACTCCTGTATTGTTCTTGAGGCAGAAATGTCAGGTACTATCAAGAAATTCACTACTGTTCCCTGCAGTCAGGAAGACTTTAACCAGGCCCTGGGTTCTATATTAATAATGTTTTGTGGGAGAAGTGCATTATGTTGCATTGCCCAAGTAAATGGCTAAATATAAAGCCCACTCTATCCACATACAGTGAGGATTTCTGTATGAATCTGACTCAGAAATAATCAGGAGGTTGCTGTAATACTCTTGAGTGAAAACACTGGTAATCTGAAAACAGAAAATAGGAAGAAACTGGGCATAATCCTCCAGATCTTGTCATGTGACTGCTGACAATACCTCCCAGAAAAATTCCCAGATAATCCTAGCTGTAAAGTCTGGGACAGGAGGTGATTAAAAATGTGTCCTCCCTGATAATATGATTTTTAACCAGCATCAATAGGACTTGCAGTTTAACCTCTGCAAGCCATATCAAATTAAAGCTAATAAATGTTTAATTCTCTCAATTCACAGGTTAAAAAGTATGGGTCAGGTTGTGTGCTAACACAGGTGCCAAATGCTATTTTCTATCACCAACTGAAACACGGAGAGTGACTAACACACAAATACCCTGATACAATGTCAGAAATACTTCCACTCCGAAAAGGAAAGGTCTGATTCAAAGGAGTTTCAGCAAAGTATCTTTAAAGTTCGATCCTTTAAGTTAATGAGAATACAAGTTACCTTGTTGATGGAAACAATAAAATGAGGATTTGTCTATGACTGCTAAATGACTCAAAGCAATGAGATTGCTTACACCAGAAGATAAGGAAAACACTTCCCATAGAGTGATTTTTTCCAAGCCACCTCAACACTTCAGTTGAATGCTTCCCAGTAGACCTTATCTGGGAGTGCAACTCAGCAGAAAAACATATGGAAACTTGAAAGATAGTGTACACACTAAGAGAAAATCAGACCTTGGAATACCCAATGAAACAGAAAGGTACCAGGAACCCATTCTTCCATGGTCTTCTCTTCCTTTTCTTCCTTCATGTCTGCCTGCCAAAGGACACACGGCTTCTGTTATCAGTTACAGCTGGACTTCACTCTGCTTTTACCTTTGCTATCCTCTGTGTAAGGCTAGGTTTTTTTCTGGCATTGTTTGTTACTGATGGATTTAGCTCCCAGAATTCATAAATCTAAAAAGCTGTATATTACCATACTGTAAGAATTTTAAGAGACAGCTATTGAATCTCACTATTATTTCATGGGAAAAAGTTAAAATTTCTATATTCTTTTCATATTATCTCCATATCAAGTAAGTAACAGTATTTTTTAAGATAAGCTGCAATTTTCTTTCATCTTGCTAAAGCAAATACATACTATAATTAGTTTTTTCTTACTTGCACATTAGCTTCATAATACTATATTAAAAAATTCCATACACATGTAAATTAGACCTAATTGGACTGGCTCATCAATCTGTTCCCCAATTACGTAAGAAAAATACATTAACTGAATGTGATTTATGTATAAGGTGCTTGTGAATGTTTGTGATGGAATTCATAAAGACCTCATTTGCATGTCCTAATGAGCAGTTTATTAATCTTAAATGCATACAGAAATTAACAGCATTTTAATCTTCTAAAATGCAGCTTTTTAAAACTTTTCATTAACAACCATCAGTCTTAGTATGAGACAGTCTTTAATAGCTTTTGGATACAGATTATGAGTGCCTATGTACCTATAAAAATATGCACAGATCTTGTGAGCAACTTCGCCTTCCCTTCACCCTGAAGAATTGCCACAGGTGTAAGACTAACAAAAATAAATGATGAAGCCTTTCCAAGTAGCTACATGTATTTATATATATAGAGCCTCTTTGCTAAGTGGTCTCATATTTTAAAACATCACAGGTTAATTTTCCTTTTGAACAGATTGATTACATGAAAGAATTTTAAAATGTTTTATTTGCATCTTTCATTTCATGTTTAGAAAATGTACACAATATATTTAACTGGAGAGGGGAGGCTAGTTAATTAGAAGTCCTAAAAACCAAATACCAAACATAAATTGCATAACAGTGAAATTTTAAGCAACATTGAGAAATAATATTTTCCATTTTTTCCGAATCTCAGCTGAACACAGAAAGACAACAGGTCTGCTCATCAAAATATCAGGTGTGCTTTCTATTTTTAAACTGCAGTAACAGGTCATTGCTGAGTGCTGGGCAATGACTCACAGCTTTTGAATTCTTCAGATTGCAATTTGCTTTTATAAATATGCTCTTTTCTGTTCCGTATTTTGTATTAAAAGCTTAATACTCACAATACTTTCTTTTTTCCCCTTGTTTAAATTCAAGTGTAGACCAATAAAACATCTAGTTTACTTATATATTGACCTGTACCACTTGCAACCTACAAGCAACATGTAGCAAGAAACAAATATATGAGCCTTTGTACAAGACTAGATTAATTATTACCATGTAATGGGTATTTACTTATTGTAGTCACATAGTATTCCTAGTGAGGAAGACTAAGGTAATGGCAGTGGCACTGATAGCATTAGCTCCTTCTGTAGGGTCATTCTTAGCAGAGCCCAAAAGGACAAGGTAAAAAAGCATTTTAGTACTTAAGGCAGGGTAGAAATCTTTCTTCTTCATCTCCTGCGCATTTATCAGTCTGAGCTGATGCTAGTCATCCTGTAGTGACAGTGGAAGGTGGATACTTGTCTGTCACAGGAACAGGCTTGACAACACATCCCCAGAGCTCCTAGACTTGCTGTTTTTGTTGAGGTGCTTATTTTAGTCTATTACACAACAGATGTCACTGCCATTAGGAATACAACATAGTGACCACAGGGACCAAGAACCAACAGCCATGCCTTTAGATACAACTCTATAAAGGATACCTTGTGTAAAACTGCACCATTGCTCTATTTCAAGAAAAATACAAGAGAGAAGCCTCTGTTGCCTCTTTCATTTCAAATGTGTTGTCTTCAGCTCTGTTTTCAAATTACAAAAATGAAGACTTAGAAATATCTGTAATTGCTGGGTATGAAAACAATAAATACAATTTCAAACCCAAGATGCTCTCATGTATATGTCTCATTTCAGCCATTTCACATATAATGTCCTATGGGTGGTGAGGAGAGGGAAACTCTAATTTTAGAAACTCCAAATATTTTAATCTGGAAATAAGGTTCTTTTAAAGTAATACATCAAAAATAGGGGTCTGAAAAATAACAAGTTATTTTAACAAACATTGCACAAAGCTTTAAGTGATCTGAAGCTGAAACACACCCAGAAATAGAACCTAGGACTTTTGGCTCCCAGGCCAAAACAAAGTTGAGAAGTTCAGTGTAACACAGAACGATAAAAAAAACCAACCAACCAACCAACCAACCAACCAAAAAAACAAAAAAACAAAAACAAAAAAAGAGTTGCTGCCCTTGAAACCAGAATATCCTTTTATCAGTGCTTTAGAAGTAAAATTAATGTCATGGTGTATATAGAAAGAGAAGTTTCTTTTTCTGTATTAAGATACTCTATTCAGTTTTATCCTTTCTCCTTCAAAATGCATTGTGCTTACATATAGAACATTCATTTGCATATTTACTGTTTATATTATAAATGCCTGAAAACAGAGAAATGTTACTTAAAGTACATATTGCTTTGACACCTGAGGCTGAACATTCTGGTTTAGTTTATAGATAAATAAATAACAGCCAGATGAGATGCAAATGGTAAAAATAGTACTGAATTTTAAGCTGAAGGTTATTTTAAAAATGAGTGTGAATAACAAATTGAACTTGTGATCTAAGTCCAGCTGTCCTGACATAATAGTATGACATTAGAAATGTTAGTCCATGCATAATGCATCCTCCTGACTGCAACTGGCTAAATTTCATGCAGATATGATTAACTACATATGTCTAGTGTATGCACAGACTAACATCCAGTCCATATTACCTTCCCCATATTCTATTGTGAGATCAACATAGAATTAAATCAAAATAGTATTTTCTAATACTATTTTAGTTTGACTGAGTGTTTTGCTTGTCTGCTGTTTGGAATTGTAATATGCAATAAGACAAAGTAAATGCAATTCAGGAAGTTAAGTTTTAAAAATTGCCAGAGTCATACATGACATACAAAGTAATTTATCAGTCTGAAATGAATAGTTTCGGATGTGTATTGTCTCTGAGGTAGCAATCCATAACTAAATCCTCTGGCAGTTATCCATCAGGAAATGTAACATAGTCTAAAAAGTGAAAAGTGCAATCCCATCTCATTTGATGCCATATTGTAAGCTCACAGGGATATCGTACTCATTAAATTGAGCATAAGAAAGGCAAATGAAAAAAAGTCAGTCTGTGTTACCCAGCTTCTTCAGACAACTACATCTGATACAGAAAGTGCCTACCTTGATTTCTAAAGAAGTATGGTAATTGTCTATTAACCAGGCCAATAAAAATAATGTGCATCTTGGTTTGAGAATGTACCAATTATTCTTGTGTTCATTTTTGATATGTGAGAGTTTGCTGCATCTTCAGCTTGCCTTGAAAAAATCTTGAGGCAAAATTTGAGCTGAATACAAAAGCAAAAAATTTCACTTAATTTTACATTGATAATTTTTCATTTAATAAAAATTTAAGGAACTCACTCATAGCTTTTAACTTTCAAAACGATAGAAAATGAAAAAATTCAGTCTAGTCCAAAATTTTAAACAAACCCCATTGGTATTAACTAATCAAAGCTGGAAGTCAAATATATACATACATATATACATATATACATATATATATATACATATACACACATATATATGGGGTGCATATATTAACCATTCATAATTTTGATTTCTCATTAAAATTAAAACAGAGGAAACAGAAAATAGATATTAAATCCAATCAAATTTTGTAAGATTCCAGTGGTTTTCCTAAAGGATTTATCCTTGCAATGGAAGATGAAGTCACACTTTTTGCAAGGTGAACAGGAATGATGAGGATAGCTTGGGAGCTTGTGAATCACCACTTAGAAACCATTAGGCTTTGCAATATTTGCTGCTTATGTCTGAGTTAAATGTTCTGTGCTCATCTCTGTAAACTAGCACAAAGCAAAGAGCTGAGTACAGATGAGATTCTTTTGACTTGAGTGTGTTTGCTATGTGAATTGGATGGAGATTTTTCATTTCCTGCATCATTCACCATAAGCCAAATGATTCCCCAAAGCTCATCCATTAATTACTCTTGAAAACTCAATTAAAAAAATCAAAAGAAAAATATTGTTTTGATTATGAATAAAAAAATAGATATTTTTCACTTAGAATTGAAAATTATGTTGACAGGCATGTACACTACCTTGTAACAGATGGAAAAAAAAGTGCATAGAAACTTCAGCACTAACATATAAAGCAATCAAAATCTCAATACCTCTGTCTTGGTTTAATTTGAATTTCCCAGCCAACACAAACCAAAAATGTCATAGTTTGGGTTTGCCAATTTTAACATATTTACCTTTTGTGAAATAGAATTAGGAGCAAAAGCAAAGCAGGCCTAAAACTTAAAACAGGATAAAGAAAAACTTTATTAACAACACAAAGAAAAATAATAATAAATTCAGAACAGATCTTGAGACCACTCCCTTCTCCCCCTTTTCACATTTTAACAACACACAAAGACACTTCTGTCAATTCCTTATTTAAATAATATTTTCCAGTTCACTTTAGGGAGAGAAGTTTCTTCTTTTCAGCTATAGGGATCTTTTTCAAGAGAGGAAATAGCCAGTTTTCTCCTGACATCACTTTTTTTTTCACGAATAGCAATTGTCCAGGGATCTAAAATCATGAAACTCCTCCCACCTTCACAGCCTTCCCAGAGCTGTGCTTGTGGGCCATGTCAAAGTCATGGGGTATTACTTTTAAGGATGAGCTACTCAAAGGCAAAAGTTCTCTTCAGCTCTCTTCTCTCTGTTCATACTTCATTCCCAGGAACAGAGATCCCCTTTTTTCCCTCAGGGCAAAGGATCTTCCAAACACTTTACACCTCACCCCCATGTCTTTCTCTGTGGTTTAAAGGAATTATTTTAGTGTAGTACAGTCCACCCTTATAGCTTACAAAAAGATATTTCAGCTAATCTTCATGGTGTCTCCTCATTCTCCTTCCATCTAGAAACTTAGCTTTTGCTTCATTAACTTTGGCGTATCCTTTCTGTTCTTTTTCTTCTTAGCCAAGGAAGGATGGAAGGTCTGTAAGTCTTATCTGAGCATTGGAAAAGTTAAAATTTCACACAGAAGTTGCAGGGGCTGTGCCAGGCCATGGTGGAGCTGTGTCAGGATCTCAGGGTGCCCAGGCCACGCTGGGGGGTGCAGGTGGACGAAAACTGCAAAGTGCACACAGAGGAGAAATGGGTGCCAAGGCCGTGTGTCCATGGCTTTCCCCCGGCGCTGCCCGCCCCCAGCTCCAGCCGCAGCCCGGGGGTTCTCCCTCTGCCCTGCCCAGCACACAAAGCCCTGGGGGCTCTCCCGAACCGGGCCCGGCTGCCTCCCCCCAGCCCGTGAGGGCGGCCGGGCGGGCTCGGCCACCCCAGGGCTGCTCCGAGCCGGGGCAGGGCAGGGCAGGGCCCCGCTGAGCTACGGCCACACCTGGGGAGGGTGAGGATCTCAGCAATGGGCTCGGCTTCTTTTGGTTATCGGGGCTCCTGGTTGGAAACGGGGCCGGGCAGCCTCCAGAGCCCAGCCCTGCCTGGCACGGGCTGCATAAAAGCGGGCTCAGGCCAGGTCGGTGTTACCTTGTGAGAAGCTGGAAATGAAAGAAAGCTTTCCTGGGGTTTACTTACTTCAAATGTGATTCACAGAGTGAACTGACTTTTCCAATTGGTTTCTCAGGCTGTCAAGAACTAATCCAGCCTTCAATTGGTCCCATCAATTCACAGAGGAAGTTCTCATGGAGGTGCCTCCAAGGCATAACCAGCACAACATCCCATACTTCCTATGGATGTTTCAAGCTGTAAGAAATGCAACCTACTAATTTCAGACTTATCGTCAAGGTATGAATAAAGAAACCCTTCTCCCTGTCTCACATTAGCAAACAATAATTCCTGATGCTGGAATCCTGCACGGCACTTAGTTGCAGTCTCAGATACAGTTTCTGCCACAGGAAAATGCAAATCACAAAAATTTTAAACATCTAATCATCTAACCCTACTGCCATAAGGCTCAGAGAGTACCAGCAAAGTATTTTAGCAGCAGCAAATCTAGGTCTGCTCTTCTTGCACTGCCCATGAGGCCCTGTGTAACACTGGGAAGAGCAGAGCCCAGTTTATTAAGCCAGCTTTGTAAGTAGTCATCCACAAGTCCATCTTCTCCAATACTGAAGACCAAATACATCCTTATTGTGTACTGGACCCGTTGACCTCCAGACACCCCTTAAGAATAAAGAAATTATTGTGTGATTCTTATTACAACTTCTGCAGTAGTAACAACATACATTGTAAATGTGGTTAACTGCTACAACGCAGTAACAAAATCTGTACTAATAACCCAAGCCCAAGGACCTTCACCACTGTTAAAGTTCCCAGGCCTATGGTGACAGCACAGAATGATTAGTAAACCTGAGAAAATGTTAATAGTAATTAGATAGTATTGAATTAAAATATTAAAGATTAGAAGAATAGAAAGGTTTAAAGAAAAATGAAAGCTGTTATTTCAATATGAACTACAGCAGACTTATCCGAAGCCCCTAGCCTTGGAGAGAACAAGAAGTGAACATTCCTGGACTTTCAGGTTCCACATCTAAGCCAGAAACCTTGGAATGCATCTGTAATACCTCTCTTTTCAATATAGTTTCCTTCCCCCAGAGTACTGAACATCTTGTGAAAAGTTCTAATTTGTGAAATTCCTTCATTCACATATAGATTAAAGAATCACTTTCTATAATTAGAAAATTTCAAAACATCTCTCAATTATGTCCATTTGCAGGAAATAAATTTGCTATAGATTTTGATATTTTTTCTCTTACTGAAATCCACCTAATCTTTCTGAATGTCTCAGTCTACTAGATGGTTAGATTTGAATAGTTAAGTACCAAGCATAGTCTGTGATATCAAAATGCTTATGAAACCAAAGATAGGTGTTATAAAGTAAAGTAAGGACCATGAGTGCATGACAATGGTAAACAAGAAAGCCAGTATGGGAAGCTACAGATTTTTGCCCAAGATGTCTCACAAAGACTTAAAAAAAGTGAAACGGAGAGATGGGAAGGCAAGCTTTCCAGAACAGCCTTATCTCTGAGAAAGTTTTTGTGCTAGGCAATAAGAAATACCTGGCTGTCCCAGTCTCAAGAAGATTAATTATGTAGGACAACTGAGATGGGATATCACATTTATGCCGTTGAACTACATGGGACATGGGATGACTTCTTTCTCAGCCCAGTATGGTAATTGAACCTTGACTGCATTCACAAGAACCAAATACATGGACAGTCACATCTTTTGGAGGTTAAGCCCATATACCAAACACTGATAGATGTTATTCTTTTCAAAGCTTGCACAATTTAAGGGTTGTCTTCTGCCATATTCATATTCCAAGAATAATAGCTTTTACTAATTGGTTCCATTTATCTCATAGTCTTATTAAAATTTCTTATTAAGGGACAAAATACAAAAATTTAAAAAATTATTAAGGTTTTACAGACACCTACAGAATGGTATCATATAGATGATATAAAACTGCCAGATACAGTATTGCAGAAACCAAGAAAGAATCTTTATTTTTGTGTGGTTTGCTCTGTTTACTCACTGTTCTAACTCAAACTTGACTTAAAAGCACATTGTAAATAAGTTCCCCTAAAAATTACATTCCCTGCCTGAAACTATTTCCATTATTTCTTCTACATCAAAAATGGTTAAAGTTACTTTTTTAGCAACTTTCATTTCTGTTGTAATAGAAAACACTTTGACATATTAAATCATGACAGTATTTTAAGTAAAATTTTATGGTGTGATCACTCAAAGGGATAGCTCATAAAATAATGAATGACAATGCAGATGGGTCACTTTTATGTCTCTCATTGTTTTATTGAGTAGTTATACCTTTAGCACCTGGATTTTGAAATAATAATGAACTTTTAAGAAAATAGTGAAATTCAAGGTTGTTGCAGAGATTCAGCACTATTCTGTGCCTGAATAAAGTTCATTGAGCCAGCTGGCAGAAACATCTCTGAAGACTAATCTGTACAAGTCTCTTCATTATAATGCTGATTTAATTTTTCAGAAAAACAGCATTGCATGCAGCTCCAGAAATTCAGCCACTCTCTCTTGCATACAGCCTTCAGATTTATAGCATGAACCTGGCCTGCTGTCCCATTCAGAAAAAACTGGCCTGGGTGATAGAGTTCCATAAGTCAGCTGCTCCCCAGGCAAGCTCTTACTAATAGTTGAGGTAATACTTTCCAGGCATGCAGCGCAGTCAAATACACGCAAATGTATTTTTTTTTTTGAGGGACAATACAGCCAAGTTCAAGGCGTGACAAGTCAGCTTTGGTATCAGGCACCACTTCTGCATTTCAGCCTCAGTGAATGCAGGTTTCTCTTCTAAAGGAATTGACATATGAATAACTTAGGTACACACAAGTACCTGGGCTCATTAACTGAGGTTTAAGAGCAAATTCAAGAGGAAGCTGGTGTGATGGCCACCCCAGAGACCACTTGCTGCATGCTAAATTCTAGTACTCCTTGCAAAAGTCCTCGAGTATTCCTGCCAAAAATTATTTACACTCATGGTTATAAGTAAGGGGAACAGAACCTGGCTCCAGATAGGCATGTACAAAGTATTCATCACCCCATAAGAAGGACATAATTGGATTACCTTGTGGGCAATTTCTCATTTCTTTATTTTTCAAAACTAACTTAGGAACAAATGAAATTGAACTACTATTTTAAAAGAAGAAAAAAAATGGATATATCTTGCAAATGGGGAACTACGTCCTTTTTCTTGCAAGTAATAAAATCTTTGTCATTCTAACCACTCTTTGAATTTAATAAAAATGGCAACATATGGCTGCTTACAAAGATCTAATTAGCCCATTTCCCTAAATATGCTTTTACATTCCAAAGTATTAAAATTGAAATGCAAATTGTAGCATGAAGATGGGAATTAAGGAGAAATTATTTCTATTTAATTGCCTGAAGACAATCAAATCCTCCTCCCACCTTTCACCCTCTCCTCCGGTTTAGCCAAAATGTATATTGAATAAAGATGATATTACTGTCAAACCACCCCCTTGTTTGCTTCTGAAGTCTTCTTTATGCATCTACTTCATCATCCATAACTATCTACAACATCTGTAACAATGAAAGAGGGTGAAAAAAAACCCCAACCATTCACTCGCTCAGGTATGGAAGGCCTCCAATCCCACACAAGAAATTTTCCCATGCACGTTTATAACAATAAGATTAAGCAACACTCAAATCCCTTGCATATGGCTGGATATCTGCATGGAATATTGTATGTGACCTTCTAAAGGACAGAAACTGCTGTGCTAAACCACTTAACGGCCTCCTATGGTTTGTTCCTCTGGTCTATAGCAAGGGCTAACACCAGATGTTTTGGAAAAAAATGTGGAAAGTGATAAAAGTGATTATGTATTTCTGCACAGCAGTGGGATATTTAGTCATAACCACAGATGATGCTTGCACTATGTTACAATACAATGTAGCAGACTCTAAGTTCTGCTTTAGCTGGTACAACTGCTGACAGCTTTTATTCATGCTATTTAAATGACCAAACCCCTGCCTCATTGCAGAAGCGTGCTGTTTCTGTATGAACTCAAGGTCTATTTCCCTGTAAGTTAGTAATGTGCTTTCTGGGAAATATCAGATTACCATGACACAAGCACTACTTCTTTTTCTTCTATATCTAGAAAAACAATAAGAAACTTACATGAAGCAATTAAAAGTATCACTGACATTTGCCATAGTAGTCAACTCACTCTGCCATTAACCTATAAATATATTTGGGATAACAAAAGCCTCACTAGGCTAAAAAGGAGATTATTCAAGATGAAGATGCTCCATTTTAAACAAAAGGTAGCAGAATGGAATACACAAATACACGTGTATAAGAAATATAAGAATACAATCAGATTGAAATTACACACAGACACAAAGGCCGTCTCTGTGTTCCTGGCTTCTCTTGTGTCCAAAGAGAAATAGCTGCTGTCAAAGAGTGAAGTCTCCAAGACTCATTATTCCAGGACATGTCAGTACAGATATAGGCAGTGCCTCTAATGCTTTCTATTAGCTTGTGTCCACCATGAGAATCACAGGATTGCTCAAGATGCTGTTAATCTGGTTTATAAGCAGATATAATGTATTTAATAATTAGATTCTTCCTGCACCTTTCAAATGGAGGTTAAAGCTCTTTTACTTTTTTGTCTAAATGGTGATGTCTAATGAGCTATTACATGGATCCAGTAAATTTCCAAAACACTTTGAATATTCCCCCATTAGTTGATGGTTTGGAGAGAAGGCAAATTACTTCCAAAGCTGTTTCTGCATTTCTTCTAATGCCTGGATCTTCATAACTACTTTATCAGGAAATTCACTTGAGGAATTTTATTTACTTGTTGCATAATGCTAGGTAGACAGGTTGCCAGGGAGGAATAATCCTTTTTGGAAGCAATTAAATGGAACATGATGTTCACTTGATGATCTTAAGGGTCTGTTTCAACCTAAATAACTCTATGATTCTATGAAAAACAAAAAGGGTCCAGATATTTGCAAACTCTCTCTGTTGTCAGTCTACTCTTTACCAGTTATGAAATTATGAGCTTAGGAAAGTGCACTTCATATGACATTTCCCTGATAAAAACAAACGAGTCTGCAAGAAAAGACTGCCTTGCACCTTGACAGAGTGTTGTCACTAATCTTGTTGCCAAGAAATGAGACAAGGGATGTGACGTAGAATGCCCCCAGTTGCTGCAGAGCAGTCCCTGTGACCTGGATGTTGGACAGAAATGTGGAAAAAAAAGTGAAAACCCATGGTAGGTACCCAATATCATACTGTGAATCACTGGCAGGGCTGAAAGTGGAAATCCCAGTCATCCAATTCCTGCATTTATTTTATAATCATATATTCAAGCTCCCTAGCCATGATTTAAACCATCCTTTAAATGACAGAAAAAGGAAGATCTCTCTATAAAAGAAACCATATCTTTTCTTAGATGATGAAAGATTTAAACAATTTCATAGGCAAATTATGATAAAAGATTGTAAATGAAATCATGATCCTTATCTGAACTGTAATTTCCCTTAAATCATGAAAAAAATACCTTCTCAGAGGAGAAACTAAACCATATAAAGATTTCTGATTGGTATACAAGTGTGTTTGACTTCAGATACTAATAGAGAGCTACTTAAAAAAGGTGTTTCCATTTAATAAGCACAAGTTATCCAAACACTGTTTTCCTTCTGCCTCTGCTCTTTGGTTCCTACTCTTGATATCTACTTTCACTCCTTGATTTATCTAGGTGTGTGTGTATTCTTATTGAGCAGGAAAAAAACCCACATATATAGTTACCAGGAATGTTTTACTTCATCAAACTATATCTAGTTGTTAGTAATACATGGTTCTATATGGCTGAGACTGTTTTATTCTTTCCTTTCACCAACAGCAAGAACTTTTAAATGTTGTAGAGAATTCTGAACTCTAGGGCACATGAAAACAAAAAAAAAAGGTGAAGAAAATAGAAATAATGATTCATTCAGCATGTACTGAAAAGAGTGTTAGGTCAATGAAGATCTAATTTGCCTTCAAAGAATTAATAACACCTTTAATTTCAAAAAGTTCTTCTTGTGACTTGACCCTATGTGCTGAGTGCAGAAGGGTAAAATATTCACAGGACTGCCCATGAACAGCTTTACATCTTTGCTTGGAAGGACCGAGGTGAATGAAAATCAGTTTGAGCACTGCCTTCACTGTCTAAACAACTGAGCAAACCTTGAGTACTGCTTTGGCTTCCTTCCAAAATTCTAGGTGGCTCAGCTGAATAAACTTAGCTGTGTGTGGTGACAGGCTACGCCTAATCTCTGTTGGAAATATCCCCTCACCGGCTCCTCTAGCACACTGCATGCAGCATGTTTAACCCCTGAGGGACACAACTCACAGAGAGGCACTGCCTACTACAGATGGATAATCTAGACCTCCAAGGGGTTAATGGGGCTTATCCAAAGCCTAAATTCTTTCAAGCTGTCTGTATAGCTTCACACAGCTGTGATGAACTTTTAATTTTACTAGGAATTTATTAATTCAATGTACTTGGTGACATACAATCCTAGACACCAACATATGTGCTTGATTAAATGACTTTAAAATACATAAAGCTAAGTTACAATTCATGTAATCAAGAAATTTTGGCCACATGCACCCTGCAGAGATTTTAAAATCCATAAAAAGACAAAACCCAAAATCTAAGGATTTTAAAGAAATCCAAACTCTTCATGTTTCTGAATAGGCTTAGCTTTAGCACCCTTATATTGGTATCTATCCTTATTAGAGGCTTTCATGCAAAATGTGCCATAAATTCTTCAGAAATATCAAAACTGTAATTATATATGCTACATTCCTTACAATTTTCCTGTATTTTGACATGGAAACACCATGCTATCAAGCAACCCTCACTCTATCCCCCTTTATAGTCCAGTGATAGGTATTTGTTTAAAAAATTAGCCAGCTGGAAAGACAGAATAATGGGGATTTAACTACCCATGAAGAGAAAATAATTGATTTTTAAGCCCTTTTTCAGAAAGAGTACATCTATTCAATTTGTTGTCTTCTGTTAAAGACAGCACACAGATGAGTATCAGAGCAGCATCATCATAACCTACAACTCATACATTGATGCCAAAATAACAAAGGATGTTAGATGAAGAGGATTACCTTTGACATTTCATCAGGAGTGCTAAGTCTGGATGAAAAATAATGCTGTTAATACCTTTTTCATTTTGCTATGAATATCCCAATAAAGACCTCTCTGATCTACTTGCAGATAAGTACTACAACATTTTTTATGGGTGTGACTGATGGATCTGCAAGGTTAAGGCCATTTTTTTCAGTGATCTATAGTTTCTATAGCTCTTCTTGTGCACTCAGGTTACAGCTCTCAATCTGCTTCTCAAAATTACATCCAAAATAACTCAACAGCACTGTGTAGTATTCAATCAGAATAGCACTCAATAATTATAAAGTACTACTTATAAATTGTATTTTAGAATTATATGTATAATATGAATAGGGAAATAAACGTCTACCAATACATTTGTTCATGCACACACAGAAGCATTAACAGAAAATTTTATCATAAGATAACCAACTCAAATAATTGAAGAAAATTCAGAAAAAGAGTAGAATCTTCTGTAGCACCTCTATTACATTTAAATGGAGTATTTTCATCTACAGCTAATGCATATGCAAGATTAACATCCTCTTTGGCAGTTTGTTCCACTGCATTTTTTTATTATCTCAGAAGAATTTGGCACTAGTCCAGGTTCTAAAGCAGATACCGAATTTGATTACGTGGACTGTTTCCAAGAAACTAATTTCTCACTGAAGGACATAACATGGTCATTGGAAATTACTCCATGATCTCACTGAATGGTCATAGGTGGTGAGTGCTGAGACCAGAGTTGGAAGACATAACAGAAGTGTTTGTGCTTCAAGGCACTTGTCCGAAAAGAGTTTCATGTCCTTCTAGGTGGCTTATCCTTCCCATATGGAAATTTAATCCTACTTATTAGTGTATGCAAGGAAAGGGCCACAGACCGAACAAGTTGCTCTGGAAATCAATTTATGAGCAGAGACCTCTACCAGAAAATATACTCAGATGAGTCAATTGCTCTTTTTCCTGATGTGGCTGACTAAAGCAGGGTTTGGATTCCATCTGTCCTTTCTCCAGATAGGGATATCAACTGCCAAAAGTATTTTTCCACTCTGAGGACTGCACATGAAATGTTGTACCCATTAAAGAATATCTAAGAGGAGACTTTGACAAAGTTTCAGTCAGCCTTAACTTGAATTGGAGATTATTGGATTCCTCTTTTCAGAAGCCTTTTCAGAAGCCTTCCTATGAAGCAGTAGTATACTTAATCAAAGGAAAGATTTCTGGTAGAAAACCAGCTCTCATTGCTATGAATCTTTTGATGTTGAAACACTCCCTCCCAAGTTTCATTTGTTATAACTTCTAAGTAGGAAAGAGCAAGATGAAGACAAAACTATGTAATTACATAGAGTCAATGACAGATGTTGCAAATTGTGGTAGAAGCAAAAGAAATAAAGGATTAATGGCAATTACAGTAGTAAAGAAATAACAGCAATAAAATCAGGTAAGTCAGGCTACTAGAGTAGCATTGAGGAAAATAGCGAGAGCTAAAATTATTTCAGGAGTTTCTTTTCTTTTCACCAAACATATGCTCATGAAACAATTTAACTTCTAAGTGTTTGAATCAAAGTCTAGTATTAGTAACAATTCATAAATATTACTTAACCAAAGCAAAATATGCACAGAAGGATTTATGCAAATCTGAAGTAACCTGTTGGGAGTAGATCCCCTAGCCAGGAGCTGTATTACTCTTCTTCATCAGAAATCTTTTCCATGTGTTTTATCTTAATATAGCTTCTCACCTCAATATCATTACTATGGAAATGCTAAACTTGGCTTAAAAAGGCAAAATAACCAATGTGGTTTATGTATGAGATGTTCAAGCATTCCATGCACTAAGGTGAAAATACAATGAATAATAAAATTATATAACTCAATGTACTGAGGTGAAAAGATATTGTTATATGTTGGGAGAGGTGGTTCCATAGGAGTTCCATGTATTCATTCACTATCATTCCCCTATTTTTTACTTTATTATCTTCATAATTGTTCAGTGTTATATTTTGGTAAAAACCAAAATCTGTGTTTTTCTTTTCATTTAACTCTCTCCTTAGCTATACCTTCTCTTAAGATGAGACAGCTGTATGTACTTGCACTCTCCTTTTTGCCTCTCCTTAGTGCAAGTATATGAGAGTAGAACTACCTCAGTATATTTAAGGATTTGCACTCTACTGATAACAATAGTTAATTAGTGGCGGTGCAGAAAAGAAAAGAAAAGAAAAAAGAAAAGAAAAGAAAAGAAAAAAGAAAAGAAAAGAAAAGAAAAGAAAAGAAAAGAAAAGAAAAGAAAAGAAAAGAAAAGAAAAGAAAAGAAAAGAAAAGAAAAGAAAAGAAAAGAAAAGAAAAGAAAAGAAAAGGGACAAATTAAGCCAACAATAATTAAGGCAGAATATAATTACAGCACTAATCAGAATAGTTTTCCAGTAGGAACAGATATGAACAAACATAATAATGAAAGACTCTGCTGCCTCAACATCTGTTTTACTTTCCAGTATTCTGAGAATAGAACTGATAACATCACCAGATTTTTTCCTTATCTATAATTCCAAATATTTTGTTTTATTTTTATTCTTTATTTGAAGAATGCTCTTTCATGACATTACCAATCTTCCTTTCCACTTAAATCCCAGGACTACTGCTTTCCAAAACTGAAAAGGTGTTGTTTAAAAATTTATCCTTGAGAGTGCCCCAAAAAATAACTAAAAGCCAAGTAAGTAATTAGCTCCTATATTAAACAGTTCTTAATTAATTTACTAGAATATTTGTACACTTCTTAGTTTTAGTACTCATTTCTAGGGTAACAATAGCAAATGATACAGAACAACTATTTGTACGAAGGAGTAAGTCAAGGCTACTTTGAATGACTCTGATACCTTGCATTTTCAACCCCCTCCCAAATTTACATATTGTGCTACCATAAACTTAGTGTCTTCTGAGTGAAATCAATTAAAGATGTTAGATAAAGATACTGTTTTCACAATCAGTATGGAGAGACCTTCAGTCTTCCCATAGAATGCAGGTAATTAAGTAATTGAAAAATTGAAATTCAGGTATTTTGACAGAATTTTTCTTCCTCAGATATTTTATTATCATGATCAACCAACCAAAGTAATTTAAAAATCTGTTTTTCAATATAATGTGTTTAAGAAAAAAAAGAATATAAGGAAACACAGTATTACCCTAAGGAATCAAAATGGAAAAGCTGCAAAAACACTGATCTGAGAACCAGCAAAATATTCCGTGAATTTTTGAATGCATGCAAACTGGACAAAAACATCTGTCTCAAGATTGGCAGATTTTTAAAATTAGGCGGAAAACAAGCAACAAACTATCTTGTTTGATCTTGAGTTCAACAAAAAAAAAACCTGCCATAAACCAGAAAGCCTTTTGCATGATCTTCAATGTCCTCACAATATAGTAAAATAAACAATTCTGCAATTTTAATCTATAATTGTTTCAAGAGTTTTACCTCATTAATTTCCCATATGGAAAAGGGAAACATAACTTCTAATTATGATGACAGAAGAACTGAAATTGTATGGTATGAGTTTAATGAAAGTAGATGGTTCATCTGAAGATAATTTTTTTCAAAATTCATAATGATGGTATTAGAAAGTTATTAAATATGAAAATTAATTCAGAATATTGTTTTGTAGAGTTATTGGGTTGACTACTTCTAAATTATTTTCTGGGTAATGTTTTGCTGCAGTTGAGGCTGTTGATGTACATATATTCTTCAGCAGGGTATTTGGTTTTCACCAATGGCTATTTTCCATCCCAAATAATTCAGTATCTGCCTGAATACTACAATTGGACAAATCAGTCTTCTGATGGCAAACACCTTCCAGGCAGGTAAACACTATGCTTAGTGAAGGAAAGGGAAAATAAAAAAAGAATGCAAAGGAAATCAGTTCTAATCCCCTTCAAGCAGACCACTTTCCAGCCACTCTCCAAGTAACTCTTAATTTGAAATTCACATCCCACATTTTCTTCCTCTACCCCAGTGTTTTTATGCATGACATTTTATGGTATGGAATATGGCCTTGGTCATTTAAGGTATACATTTCAACACAGATAAGTACTTGAAGGGAGGGCATAAAGAAGAGAGAGACAGGTTCTCTTCAGTGGTGCTCAGTGGCGCAGGACCAGGGTCAGTGTGCACACACTGAAATGGGAGCTTCCCCCTTAACATCAGGAAATGCTGTTTCACTGTGTGGATAACAGCATTGGCACAGGTTGCCTAGGGAGGTGGTGGAGTTGCCCACCTTGGGCACTTACAAAAAGCCATCTAAAAATTGCCACAGGCAACCACTTCCTTACCCAACAGGTGGTTTGGACCAGGTGACCTCCAGAGGTCCCTTCCAACCCTTTTGTGATTCTGTGATTCAATGAATATTTACTTTTCCTCATCATATTTTTTATTCTTGGTTTCAATCCCTTAAATGATTTTTTAAATGCACCTTAAAAACATAATTCTCCAAACTTGCAATGCTTATGTAAAGCATAATTATATCTCTAAGCACTATCCTGTATAACTATTGTTCTTTGTACAGCATGCCTTTTTCCTTTTGCAAAGAAAAGATGAACACCATTCTGCCAACATGTACTGATCTGAGGCAATCATATTGCTCACTGATCATTGCTTCACTTAGTATTTAATATCTCATAATTTTCCCATAAATTACCTGAGGATGTGCTCTATGTTAATGCACGCTTCAGTAAAAATCAACCATTTGCATGAACCCATATAAAGAGCATTGTACCAATGCTTTTCACACTATTATTAACATAAATTGCAACCTTCCTAGTATCAGTTCTTATTTACAGCTGACAGGATGGAGGAATTAGCTACTTGTAGAGTAATTCCTGATGTAAATCTCCTCATTTAATATTGTTTAAAAAACATTTTCCAGGCCAAGTATGCTGACCTGTGGTTCTGGGTCAGCAGCAAATTTAAACAACAAATGAGAAAAATGCTATAAAATAAATTGGAAGGAAAAACACTGTAACACAAATACTGAAATATCTGTAATGTGAAAGAATAATTTTGACTATCATGCACTTAATATTGTACAGACCAGACTGAAATATATTATCCCTTGTTTATAGAAATATTCTAAATCCACCAAACATCAGAGCAAGTAAAATAACAGATTTCCTTTTATTTCTATTACATATACTAGGATATGAAATCACTTCCGTTTCCAAATTTGAAAAACAAGTTGCAAGCAAAATTTAGTCCCTGATCCTTAAAAGTCAGTCAAGTTCCCATTAGAGTTGAAGAAAGACAATTAACTGGCAAATGAACGAGATCTGTACTTTGTTATTGGTGTAAAAAGCCAGAATGTTATCAAATAACATCAATACTTCTGGATGACTGCAGGATGAGGATGGTTGTGGTTGTGCAATATAGGAAGTTATTTTCCTCTAAAATGTCGTACATTTCAGTATGCCTTATTGTCAGAAATATCCTGTATAAATCATATAATAAAATATAATCTTAGTAATTTCCCCTGGCAATTAACTTAATAAAAATAAATGACAATAAAAATGGCTAGATTTTAAAATTATTCTGATAAATGTTGTCCATCTTAAAAAAAAATACAAATCAAGTAGAAAGCATGCAAATGCACTTAGCACAAGTCTAACCACTGCAATTTGGAACAAATCAATTTTGGTATGTAAACATCTTTCCTTTCTGAAAACATGGCTTTTAGCTAAAGAAACTTCACTGTCAAACTCAGCACACTGTTTAGAACAAAACTAGCTGAAGGAAAAGAAGAACCCATAAAAACTGAATTACTGTTTTAAATTTTGAAAACAATAATGCAGTTATTAATTTATATTGATTAGTTGTAAAATTTGAAGCATATAATAACATGACCTGAAGAAGCTGATCTTTTAAAACTAGATTTTAAAAAAAGATTTGCTCTGTTTTTCTTATTCTACCTAACACTCAGCCAATCAAAAATAAATTGCTCACACAACTCTGTATCAGCTGTTGTAGGAGGATGTTGGCCATTTGATAGGTGCCAGGTGATGATTATATTACATTCAGCATATGACCAGGATAAAGCAGACTGAGGCTTTCAATTAATTTTATCCTAATAGCTGAGCAGCCACACAGTAAAAACAATTTTCAAGCACTACTGTTTTCTGTGAGATCTAAAATGGTCAGACTTGATTGTAGAATTCCGCATTTGAGTATTTAAAAATTTTCCTATAAATACTAGTTTTCAAATATTAAGAGCAATTGTGTTGCAAACTTTCCACCTGCTTTATGTTCTTCAGTCACAGGTTTTGAATTAAATTGGAACATGCATTTAAATTAGAGCTAATACTTAAACTGATCAGATTCACTGGGTTGAATCTTCTAAGGAGACTCTAGGAAGGTAACTTCTTGGATTGTGATTCCTTTTTAACTTTTATTTAGATAATTTCATATCAGAGACTGAAAAGTGTATTGAAATCAAGAGCTTTTGAAGAGATTTTTAGTGCATCCCAAAAGCAGAACTCAAGAGTTGATAGCTAAGGTGCTAGTTTAATTTCAAAGCCACTTTAGATTAGGACATATCTCTAGAAGTTTTATGTTCATCGAAGTCAATGTGGATTGAATGTACTGTAGAAATCCTGTAATGTTTTGTATGAAACTGGAAAGCGCTTAGTTCTAAAATATTTTTAAATGAAAGCAACAGCAGCTGTTTTTGCCTCACTGTCCAGGACATGTCCAGACACTCAAATCCATTTTGTTATTTTTTGACCCACAAATTCCTCTGCTTTCTCAAAAGGCTTCATTTTTAAAACACAGAAAGTCCCATAAAAGCTATTCAAAAGCTGAAAACAGCTTGTGTGGCAAACTGAATTTTCATTATTCTACTGACCTTAAGGAAGTTATGCTAAATGTGACTTTATTCAACTTAGAACTTTAAACTACTGTTGAATTTTTCCAACTGCATAATGCTGTCCAACCATTTTTAATATTTCATATTTTCATTATTCTGCACCACCTCCACACTTTCTCCACACAGTCCTTCCATGGCACTCTTATCTTAATTTCCCCAAGCCAATCTAGTATTAGCACAATAGTTCCAATTAAATTAACTCCAATTTGAGAACAAAGAAATTAAGGTCAACAATGATGCCCTCAGTATATTTTCACTGGCTTCCAGAAAGCTTTCATCTACTATATGCACAGTGATTTGAATTCTCCACCATCTCCTAAAAATTACACTATGTTACCCTCTTCCCAAGCAGGTTTCAAATTCCCCAGTCTCTCTAGAGATTGCTGATATATTGTTTCTATATCTCTACCTACTATGATCCTCTTCCTTTGCCCCCTATATCCTTTAAGCCCTTGCCCATCTTCTACAGAAGACTCTGACATGATTTGAAGGAGAGTAACATAGACAGACAGAGAGAAGCAGCATGTCAGAAAAAATTTCATAGGTTGAAAAAATTAATAGAACAAGCAATAAGCCTTCTACACTTACTAATAAGAATGATTCAATTATAAAGCAGGAATGAGAGGAAGAAAAAAGGAATTCAAACATGAAAGAAAGGGTACAAAAGAGAATGAAGGCAAAAAAAAGGCAGGAAAATTAAAAAAGGTAAAAATTAATTAAAGCAATTTTTTTCTTAGTATTGAAGCTATACATTGATATAGTTTTGACTTTTTTCTTTCCAAAGTTACTATTAAAATGCTCACCTAGAGTTAAAAATTTAGACTGCATATTGTGAATATTTTGAATATTCCTGACCTTCTGGTATGCTTCTTTTGAAGCAGTGATAACTCTTAGAAATATTTGAACAAGTTTTACCAAAATGGATATATAAAAGATACAGCATTTTAAACTGTTTGAAAATCCTAATAATAGTAAAGTGTGTGAGTAAAATAGAGTACCAAGCTATGAGGGATGAAACATGAAATAAATTTATTAGGTTAAGTTTATAGAAAGAACATCATGCAACAGAAAAATAATTTCCCTTCAATGTTAAAATGATCTATTTGTGCAAATATCTATATTTCAGTAAAACTAAATCATCAGAAATAAACAGTAATTTGTGGTGTTGATAATCACAGGATTGTATGTAATCTATATTTAAATTTGATACATTTTTTTGTTGTAGGTTGTGATTTTTTATTATAGATAATGATAGATATTACAAGTTTCTTTATTAATATGGGAGGAATATTGGAGGATTCCCATTTGGAATTTATTATGAAACTCTTAATCATGGACACTGTCCACTTATTGTATATTTCTGTAGCCCTATGCACAGACATGCAGGTTTTGGTAACTCCTCTGGCAATCATTGGCAATACCAAGTTTGATACATTTTTTCAAAATTTTGTCACATTATTTTTGTATAAGAAAATACACAACAGAACAGAGACCTACTTTTTCTAGAATTGCAGTAAACCTAGTCATTACCATTTCTTAAGTTTTTGTTTAAATAATGAATAATCCCCGAAAGTGGATTCCTTGCTGTAACTCCCCTTCGACTTTTTTTTCATGAAACTTCTTATTAATTACAGATTTTGCTCTTTGATACATATCTAAGCAAGCTATTACTTGCAGTCTTGGATAAATGATGAGACCAGGAATACACTATCAAGATGTTACGTGACTTGCAAACATGCTATTCCTTCAGTTTGCAGGACTGCATGTGGTTTAATACAAGCTTCTACAAAGTGAAATATATTCTTCCTCCAAGAATCATGCCAAGACATGTGCATATGAGAGAATCACTCATGTATGCCATTTTCAATCTGCCAAAACTGCTGCACAATACAAAGAAATCTCCTGTGGTTTTAGAGAGGGCTTGTACTAGTCTTCAGCAGAGCTGAATAGGGCAATGAGCTCCTAGTATCCTGCTCCAGGACTCACTCCAGAGCATGCAAGTCCCAGGAGTCCTGACTGCAAAGGAGGGGTACTTTCTAGAGTGCTTAATTCCCATTAGAGAATCTATAATATCAGTTATGCCTTCCTGCCTACCATTGGCCACCCATTTGCCTTGGAAGGATATCCAGACAGGCAGGCAACAGCGTGTTCAGGTAACTCAGGGCATATCCAGGCTGTATTTGGAGAACAAGGCTCTGAGAAGCAATGCAAATGTTCCTTGTGGTGTTACTCTTCCTGAGTTTACAGACAGATCAAAACTAGTGCCATATGCCTGATATTTGAGAATTCCTTTTATTTGAAATAAAATTATTTTATGAATCAAAACGCTTTTTAAAATTAACAAGAGAGCAGGGAGACTTATAAACCTGAAAAATGACAACTTGAAGATGCCACCAACTTTACTGATGAAATACAGGGACACTGGGAATAAAATAGGAGCAAGAAGATGGTCACCACCATAGTCTATTGAATTGTTTTTAATAATCAGTCTTAATACAGGAGATAGGATTTCAGTAAGGTCTATGTGTCTTCCATAATTTTTGCAGTACAATTAATCTGAGAGAAATCTCAAAGAATATCCTAAAGTAGGAGAGAAATAATTTTAAAATTTGTTTTGACCTGCTCGACTTATTTATTCATTATTTTCTTAGCAAGAAAGCATTGCTATTTTTCAGTCATTGACAAAGATGATAGGCTATTCTATTATCATCCTTAAATCGTAATTCCTAGCAAGAATTACAAAGTTTGAGACAAAGATCCTTAAATACACTGAATTGAGAGGAAATTTTTTGTGTGTTTTTTCTTAAAATATAGGTAGACAGTGAACAGGTAGATGAACAGGTAGATAATAAAAGAATTACTGAAGATAGCATGACAAAAAAACTATCAAACCTTTTTTCCTCTTTTTCTGAGCATTTGTTCATATGGTTGCACTATCTTGAATAAAGTTAAATCTTTGCAATAGCAATACTATAAACATTGGAATTGTTGATTATTTTTCTTGTACTCACTGGAATCCATACAGGATACAAAACACAGTCAACTCACAGAGGATGCCAAGTGATTTGATATAATGGGCAACTAGATAACCTTTCTTTTGTGCAGATCCTACTGTACTATACACAATCTGCATGACAGTACAAAGAAAAGCAGTCATTGACATTGGGATACTGCATGCAAACCTGGCTCAATTATCTGTGTACTTTTCATTGAAATATATGGGTATACTCAGTTGCTCCACTTTGAAAATGAACCAAGTGGATGTTAGGAAGAAATTCTGTGGGTAAAGCCTTACTTTTATCAGAGGAAAGACCTTTGGCAGACTTTCAGTTATCATGCATTATCCTTTCTTTACTATTTCTGCACTCACAAAAATCTTGCTGGTATACAGATTTCTTGTACTGGAATATGATTGTGAACAACAGAATTTGCCATCAGGCCAAATATTAAGGTGCAGTATAAATAAGAGCATGGCTCAAGATGTTTAGGTTCAGTGAGAGTAGCTTGCTCTTTGCTTAGCATGGTAAAGGTTGATCTACATTGAGCACTACGTTGTGGCCAGCAATCCTCTCAGTTTCTCAGTACTCCTGCATTCCAAGACACTTTGCACAAAAAATTTTAAACAAACAAAATCAAACCCAAACAAACCGAAAATCCCTAACATTTGGAGATGTTATTTTTAGATCTGTGGGTGAAAAAGCTGTCACAATGGTACAGAGCATCATCACAGATGGATTATTTTATGTGTTTTACAATTTCTTTTTGTCCTGTTTGCAATTTCAGGCTTTCCACAAAAGAAATTATTTCAGTATCTCTTCCAAACATTCTTGCTACTCGACACAGTGCTTTGCAAAAAAAACCCAAATGACATAAACACAGTTCATGCCATAGGGAATGGATGATTAAAAATAAGGGAAGCTTTGATCTCTTACTCCTGTGTCATTCAACAGTAGCACCACTGTAAATACTATTAAGATTTTACAAAAGTGTATATGAAATCAGATTATGTTACAAATATCAGAGGTAGAGACAGAAAGAGACATCAAAGAGGAATTAAAAGAGAAAAAAGTGTTAAAAGAAATTTTTAGATGAACCAATGCAAGCAGAAAGCAGATTATTTATTCTAAGGTGATGGGAGAAAATATATCTTTAAACGATATGTAATGTTCCAAAATACAAATATTTTTTGTGAATGCAATTTAATCTAGATACAATACATTCATTATAGCCATGAATCTAAGGAAGTGCTACATCATTTTAAAAATAGCTCCACAGATCTTAAATATATCTTGAATTAATGAATTTGTAAAATCTATCCTCTAAGTAATGTGTATCTAATTAGACATCTGTATTTTAAACAAAGCATCATTTTTTGCTGTCGTGTCAGTGCACAGGATCTTAAAAGGCTGCAGGTGAAACCCCACTTTTAGCTGTGGAGCATATATTTGCTTTACAGAGTGGATGTTGACTACCAAAACATTCTGAAGCAGTGTAAACTTCCAATGGAAATGGGTAAAACAGGTCCTTTCTATGGTAACTGAGACAGGAACACGCACTAATTTGCTGCTGCTTTCTGAAACTGATTATGGTTCAGCAGCTAAATTGGTAACTGCTTCCAAATCTTTAGTTGCTGCTTCCAAAAAGCTGGACTGAATTTCAATCTTTTGTATCTTGTTAACAGCTCTATCTTTATCATTGCACTAAACAACAAATGCCCAGATTCAAAATTTAATTTCCACCAGTAGAAATGGTAAGCATCCTTTCATCTTGTTTTTTGAAAAACGGCAGATCCACTTTTTCAGAAAATATGGTTATTGATTTTTAAAATCAATAAATCCTATAAATCAAATTAAGTATCTTTCCTACTTATTCTAAGAATATTAGGAAGTGATCATGAATCATTTTTGCTGACAACACAAATTTCCTGAAAACAGAATTTATTGTCCATATGTCTTTTCAGTAAAGTGTCTATCTTATGGAAAATCAAAGGATAATTACTCTTTTTTGTCTTCTCACACTGAGTAATTTCACATTACTGAATATTTCAAAAGATGTATCAGAAAATGATCTTGGTCCAGTCATTCATTCTAAAAGGAAGGAGGTCATCTCCCTTTATATAAACATATATATGGATATAGATCTCCACAAAGAAATCTGCAGGTACCTACGGCATGTACAACAGGCACATACAAGCAGAAAATTTAAGAGGACAATGAATTCTTCTCCCCCAGATTATAGTGGCAATGCTGCTGAGTGAACCCAATTTTATAATAGGCTGTACTTTTCTCGTGCTCCCTTTAAGCTTTAGTAAACCCTAACACCGTCCTCATATACACCCAGGCAATGTTGGAATTGTTTTATCATTCAGAAATATATGCAGAGTATGAAGCCATCGGAGTTGATTCATGGAAAAAAATGTACATTACAAAGAAACATGGAAAAGTAGAGAAAACGCATGTGGAATTATTCACAAGGTGAAAAGGGAAAGTATTTCAGGCAGTCTGTTTCAGACACAATCTAGAAAAACACTTTTAATAGACTGATTTGATAAATAGCATCTAGCATGAATGCATAAAAAGTACAGTAAAAAAATACTCAAACATATTCCTGGAACAAGATGTATCTGGGGCAGCTCATACCTCAAATAGTCATACATATATTAATAATCACACCATATCCATGCTCCATATTCTGTTTGTATGTGTTCTGTTGTGTTCCAGAGGTTTACCTGAACTCACTAGGAAAAGCCTAGTGAGGGGTGGGATCTGACAGCATTACTAACGACAAAAAACAACTCTTACAAAACAGTTACAGACATTGACTGATGACTGTTTAAAGAGGGTAGAAATCTTTCCAGATACATAAGTTATAGCTCAATGCCCCAGGCTGTCAGGGTGAAATGTAGGAAAGCCTAACTCTAACCTTCAGATGAAGGGTAAAACCCCAGCCTCAAGAAATCAAACCTCATCCATGAAGACAGGGCAGGCAATGTTTCAGCAATAGTTGAACAGTTGTCATCTTATGATGCAAAACACAGGGCAATTAATGAAGAAAAGACCAAGATTATAATGGAGCTCTGTTTTATGCTCTAGAAATTTTAACTGTGTATGTATAGCTGGATTATTCATACAGTTCTTTCCGACACATTCATCTCAGGAATGGGAGTGAAGAAAGACACTGAATATTTTTACTGCATATTTGCATAGGAAAAATATACTCAGGATAATGCAAATGCATTAAGGATATGGGTGAGGAGAAATTCTTGATAAGACACAGAATGATACACCACTCAGATCCATTTTGTCTGAGAAATTAATAAACTAATGTGTTTTGGTCATTCACCAGGAAAGATAACTTTTCCGGAGAACAACCTGGGTTTGTGAACAAGCAGTGTCTGCAATAATTTCTGTGAAAATATTAACCATTAATGATTCTAAACCATTTTTATAAAACATGATACAATAAAAGCAGTGGGGGAAATATTGACTTCCTCTAACTTTATTTTAAGAAATAAAAATAATGAATCTTTTCCCATAATAGGTAGATCACATTCACATAGAGTGAGGGTATGAGAAACAATTGGTTTGGAACATTCTGCTAGAATTGCAAAGTCAAAACTCATATGCATAACTTTTTCTTTAAAAGGCATAGCAAAAAAACCTAGAGTTCACTGCACTGTAGTTACAGTTTTCATAGAGGTTTTCTAATATTCACAAGGCTCTTATCAGCTACTACTATTTCTAACACATACCAAAGCAACATGTATCCTTTTTTACTTTAGTGATACTGGATTAAATCTAATTCTGACAAAATAGCAGAGAAAACTTGGAAAATTAGTAGAAATAGTTTACCAGCTAAAAGAATGATACAGATTGAGTAAAATTAGGAGACTCAGTGATTGCAGTATCAACAAACTAAAAGAAATTTGTAAGAGACAATCACAGGGGCAGAGCAAAACAGAGATGAGAGAAGGGTGTATTAACAACTGTCTGGGAAAAAATGGCCTCAAGATAATAATTTATCTGTCTACCATTTACCTAAGAGGACTGATGTGTATTTAATAAGAAACATTTAGCATAAGAATTATTTTGGTATTATATTTCTGTCGTATGGCAACATAATGATGACTAAAGGAAAAAGAAATCTCTTAAAACTAATGGTTTCCACTTCTAGGACAAGAACATGTAGATTAGAGGGGAGCAAGTTTGTTATTCTTACTACCCTTGTACTTTAAAAATCACTACAAGTTGAAATCAGCTTTTCTAGAACATTGAGAAGAAGGGGCCGATCAATATTACTAAGGCTGGACAAGTTACACGAACAGCTTAGGGGCATGCTTTCTGGAAGAAGATTGAAAACAGAATGATGAAACCTGAGCAAGTTTTAGAGAGACTTCCATTCATCACTGTAGTACTGCAGAAGTCCCATTTCTCCCTCAGTCTGTTTTTCAAAACCTCTTGTTAAGTAGGAATTATATCTGCTTCTGCTACTCCAGGTCAGTTAATATGTAGTGATGACAAAGTTCACAAGTTCATTAAACTCTGATTTGGATGGCTACTGAGGAAAAATAGCATATTGCATTTTTAAACTTTGCTTTTATCCCAGTCTATGATAAATCTTACTTCGTACTGGTATTATGATTGCATTATTCTAACTGAAACAACCAAGCATCAAATTAAGATTTCCATTTCACCTGTTTAGCTCCTAAATTCATGAAGCTGTTGTCTCATTTCCTCCAGAGACAAAGAGGCATGGAACGCTAATTCATGTATGGCAGTAACTCTGCTCTATGTTTTTCATATGCTGCCTGCAGGCACAGTGAATAGGACTAAAAATTGAAACAAAACACCAAAAGATCTTGGTCTGTTCTCTGTATCTATGCTTTTAGCTCCCACTCTGATTATTTGTTACAGTTCTTATACTCTGGGAAATGACAGACACAGATAACTGTGAATGAAGCAGCCCTTCTCCCTTCAGGGTTTCTTTCCCAGGGTAGGAGGAAGAATGGCAGAACCAGCATGTGGTTCCCTCCCCTTTTCCTAGGCAAAGATTGGTGGCCTATGGAAAATTTCATACCAAGAAAGTCACAAGTGGGTATTATTAGGAAGGCACATGAAAAGAGTGGATGAAGACGTACAATTTTATTAACTAACATTTTACATTCTATGAATATATGGCATCGCTGTTCTCTGTATAATTTTGTTTTTTACAGCAAAGAAGGGAAGCTTCTTTTTATAACTGCAAATTGATACTATATATCACACTGCCTCTTTCCACCTCATTAACCAGTGGGCACAAAAGACTTTATTCTGTCTCCAAACTCCTGTTTGCACAAAAGGGAAATGTCTTATCACCTCCCATATCAACTGGAAAGTATATGGGATTCAAGAACCCTGAAAACAGACAGCTTTCTGCATGTTCTGAGTACTAAACATATTATTATCCTCTCAAAATGGATGTTTCCAAGGGAACAACCAGAACAGAGGATATGAGAAATGTAACTGTGAAAGAGAAAAACAACCTCCAAAAATATGCACTTTTTTTAAAATTTAAACATATTTAAATTATTATTAGGTTGCAGTTATGATCCATGTACTTACTATTTAATTTGTTTATTAACTGCCACAGTTACTTGAATTGCCAAGATTAAGCATCTATCATGATGATAACTTCATACTCACAAAGGAATTACTATTCTAAAAAAACATATCTAAATAGACAATAAAAAGCATCAATCTCATGCTGGTAAAAACCAAAAACAACAAACAATCCTGCTACAGTCAGAGCAAATCTGTACCAAAATCAGAGGCCTAAAGGCTGTGAGACAACTGCAGACACTGCAGAATCCTTGCTTGAAAACAGTTTCCTCAGAAATGGATGGTGTGCCCATAATTTTACTGTTTCTTGTGATAAGATAATATATTTTCAGCAGAGGTGTCTGGTTTTGCACTTCCTTAAGAATGTCACCAAGCTATCTTGACTAATTTTGTCTTTTGGATAATCTTTAATGAGGCTTTGAAACAGACCCCTAGGTTTGAACATAACTTAAAACACATTGGGCTGCAAGTTCAAAACAAATTTTAAAAACCTCAAAGCCAAAACAGTAAAGACAGAAAATCACATTTCCAGATAGCCTTTGCTGATTACTAGACAAGGACTGTTCATTCATCTTTGAGCAGAAAGTTGAAGCAGATGACCTTCTGCATTACCTTCAGACCTGAATTATCCTATAGCCTTATGAGATTCCTAGGTATGTTTTCAGAAGTCACTTATGACTTCTTTTACATGGAACTTCTTATTACTATCTTCCCTTAGACTAAGTAGAAAGGCAGTGGCATCATTATCTGTAAAATAATTCTTAATCCCTTTTGTCAGCAATGATTTTAAACAGTTTGCTAGGATGTACATGTTGTTTTGCTGAGATGAAATCTCATTATTAAGGAAAAAAGACCTGGACATGAAACAATAAAGTCTTAAAGCCTAAAACTCATAACAAATAATGAGAATTCTTTGTACAGACTAATTTTCATGTATACCTCTGAAATCACATGAGAATTCTCATTGAGTGCTGACAATGAGAATTCTCATTGAGTGCTGTGCCTGCAGCAAAAAAAAAAAAAACAAAACAAAAAACCCCACCCCACAAAACAAGCTTATTAATATGAAGGCTTTCCTCAAAAACAGAATTTTGATGTAGTTTCTGTTTCATACTGAAAATGATATTTAAGCTGTTATTAGCAGTAGAATCAGTGGAACTGTATATATCTCTACCTTGTCAGGAAACATCACAACAATAAGCAGCAAAAGGCGTAGTCCACTTACAGCTAATAATTGCCTGTCATTAATAGATCAACGAACAGCTTGAGTCCTGATTTGTTTAAATATGTTTACTGAGCAATTTCTCCCTAGGAAGGAGCTATGTTGTAAAGCAACAGGATTCCCAAGAGACAAAAAGTGAAAAACGAATTGCTTAACTATCTTCTCCGTTTTCTCAGCTCTCTTTGATGCACTTTAAAACAAAAGGACCCTTCTATCCTAAGTGGTTATTGAAACATCTGAAATGTGCATGTGTAAACATCCCAGCCTAGAAAAGCACCTAAAGTCAAGGCCATAAACGCTATCCTGATCCCACAATGCTAATAGAGGTTTTATTATTGGCTGCAATACCATAAAGTTCTCACTTCTTGAGGAGTACAAAATCTCATTTTTAATTTTTTTTTAGATTTCTCTGTGGGGGAACCATACTGCAGTGATTTATATACAAAGCTCAGTGGTGGAAGATGCCACATGAGTGCTTCGTGCTGTGCTGTGAGATGAATAGGGTGTCATAATATATTCAGCAAATATGGCAATCCTCCAAAACAGAGAAAGGCATGAAAAATTACTTCTTAGTTTAGAAACCATACACTGAAGCCAAGAACACATAGAAAGAAAATGTATTGGCCTCTTTCCCACTAACACACAAATCACTGTGGTTCTATGTGTACAAACCATTACAGGTGTTATGCAAACACTGCAGTGTGATTTTTTTTGTTACTGTCTGGGTAAAAATAATCTTTGTTGCTTCTTTCTCTCACTTAAAAGGAAAAAAAACCCAAACCCACATTATAGAACATATGTTGAAAATAATTTTCCAGGCCAAAAAAAAGGATTATAAGGGATTTCTAAGAGAAATTACTTTTCCATATGAAAGTTGAAAACATGAAGAAGGAGATAGTGTAACATATGCTCAAAATTTTCTAAGAACCTCAAAAAAATATAAGTATTAGGAACTGCTTGTTTCTTAAAAAAAATCAGTAAGTTATTATTTTGTGCGCTGCTTAATTGTCCTTGAAATCTAGAAGCTAGGGTAAACAACTGCAATTACAGTAGATGTTTATTTTGTTATAATTTAAACATATATTAACAAGTACAAATTGGTCCTGAAATAATAGTCTTATACATATCAAGAAGTAGAATCTAACACTGCAGTCTGTGCAAACTATGAGCTTTATAAGCACAGTGTCTCCAGCTCTATTACCAAATAAACTTGCCTTCTAAAGACCTGCCAAAGCTACATTCATATACAACTTTTCAGAAGCACCTGCAAGTAGGGAGCTTGTATCCATCAGCAGAATGTAATCAGAACACTTCTAGTTATGAACATAATTCAGGATCCTATACATTAAGGCCCAAAAAGGAACAAATAATTTTCCACATTGCAGAGTCTCTGTGCCACACTAAATTAAGCAAAATAACTTCAACAGAGACGAACCATGCATTAGAAATAGCTAAAAAGCAGCAGGGAAGATGGAGAGGAGTAACAAGCATTACATTGTCCATTAACTAATGGAATGCTTATGGAAATAGGAGTGAGATACACATGCATTCCAAATGAATACTTATCTATAGCACCATAAGAAAATATACAAAAAAAAATATGAGGGAAAGCAACCTAAAGTACAACACTGTAAGCATGCAGCCATTAAATTAATCTGAAATGCATTTGAATTGCTTGCAATGAACTAAGTTCACAAACATGAAAATGTGTTATATGTTTCCACTTATAAACCAGTCTTCCCTAAGGACCATTAAGATTTATTTAACATCAAAATCTATCATACACAATTAGAGCATATATAAAGTACTTGCTGCATATTAATAGATCTTTTAAAATACAATTCTTTTGTGTGCTAATTCTGGAACAACTAATACTTTTGTCTTTATTGGTTACAGGTAACATTTGTTGAGGAGGAACATACATAAAGGGTCTCTTCCTCTTCCTGCTGAATAAAACTACGAAGCAAAAGAAGAATCTTATACTCAGTCTACTTGTAGATAATTGCATATAGTTTCTCAAACAATTGCATTACTGACTATGCCATTCTCTACAATGTATAAGGCATCTGATTATATACAAATGCTCTGCATTTAAGAAACTGTTTCAAAAGTGTTAGTGGAAAAATTCTAACCTTCATTCAACCAATGCCCTTGCAGACCATAGCATATGAAAACTGACAACCAGAAAAACAGGATGAAGTTCAAAGCAATTTTTCAATGCCTCTATTGATTAAACTTTAAAGGCTACTGTGTTTACCAAATGCCACCTGCTTTAAGGAGCAACAGATCTGAGATGAGAGCACACAAACACTTGGTGCAATACCAATCATTTTCATAGCAAGCAAACAGGCAAAATTTCCTAAGAAAATGTCTTCCATATTTTCACCCTCTTTGTAAACTTTAACAAAGAAGAACAAAGAAGCATGTTCAATGAATGGACTTACCTAACAGGAGTACCTATTAAATTCTCGAGATAAAGCTCTTTAAAACCATATTTAATGGATATCCCATTCTCAGCCTACCTGGTGTATTCAGCAGCCGGGACATCTTGCAAGAATAGGAGATAAACTGCTCACAGTATTCAGCACTACTGGTAATGGCAGAAATCTGGTCCATTGTTGCACTGTAGTTGAGCTGCAGGACAGATAACTTCTCCAGGCTGCTGCCTCCCACAGAAGTCTGCATTTGCAGATCATGGTACACAGTTGTCCATACTTTATCCTCTGAAAGAGAGGGCAAGAAGGACACACAGTGGAATTGAATTAAAATAAATTTAGGTCTTTGGCAAAAGGTAAAAGTGTTCGGCAAGATATTTGTTAATGTGCTAGTGGGGAAGGAGGGTACTGCACACAAAAGGTTGTCATGTGACAGCATAGTTCCAACAATGAACCGGTGAAGGGAAGAAGCTCTGATCACCTTTATGAAAAGATACCAAATATACCATGTAAGAAGTCTTCCTTAAATAACTGATGCCTACAGTTACATATGGAACTAATAAGGATTAAGTTTGATCAGAAAGACAGAAGCTTGATGCCCTAAAGATTCAAAGTCTTTATGTGAAGGACATACACTTTGCATGGCAAATTGCTGTGGGCTGGGGAGCAATACTGCTTTAATAAAGTAGTAGTAAAGTAACCACAAGGATGCACCAGATTCTCATGTGATTACATAATTTAGCAATTAATACTGAAATGTTTCCACATTTTTTACCCAGGATGTGTTCTAGGGTAAAAAAAATTACTGCTTATTGAGATTTAAATATTTTAAAACAGCAGCACCGTATAATTTGGCTTATTCTGGTTATGATGTAGATAGCACTGATAGGAACTAATTGAAGTAGAATGGAAATACAAAATCTTCTGTTTAGTTGTGAAAAGGTACAAAGAAGGAGGAAAGACAACTTCAATTTTTTTGATAAGAAATACAGCAATATTTGCCAAATCTCAACACCTCCAACAAACTTTTTTGCAGGGTCATGCAAAAAGTGTGTTATATCCAGCCCAGAACAATGCCTGTATGCATTATATTTCTTCAAACTATTGAACAGCAATTCACTAGAAATGTTACTGTGATCCATTTGTCAGTAGTTACCAGTGATGATTTAAGATGAGATATTGTAATAATGAAACAATGCATTCTACATTCCTTTTGTAGCAAGATTTGTTGAAGTTGGAAGGTAGTTTAGAAAGGAAACAAAGATAAGGCACAGAAACTTTGCTGTTATAAACCAACCATCTATTTTTCTTAGAGGGACATTCCACTGAACCAAAATGAAAAAAATATTATCTGAGTAATATAGGACTTCAGAATGAAAACTATGAAGATGCAGTCAATATTATTGATACTGTCTTCCTGTAAGAATGCTATTTATCACTTAGCTGTGAAGAATTTTAAAATTTAAGTTGACTAGGTACCACTCTAAAAATCCACTATATCTCAGCTGATATGTACTACTCATATAATGCATCTCACATAGACAAGGACAGAAATAAGTCAATCATCAAGTAAATAAACCACAGAAAAATCTCTTTTCTCTATACATTAACCTGAAACACATCACCACAAAACTTCCTAGAAGTGGATCAGATATTGTCAATAACATTTGTCATCTAAGATTCTTTCACATTTTAAGTTGTTTTTCCATTTTTCTTTTATTTTTTCTGCCTTATATATTCCTATTACTGAGGGCAAATTAAAAGAAATCTGTCTTTGAGTAAAAAATGCAGAACCTTAAAAAACATCACTAACAATCTACTCTGGGGTGTTAAACTGGCTCGTACGAAAGCCCAGTTTCCCAAATGAGTTAGGCCTTTGCCCCAGCTGTTCTGTCAAGCAACACCACTGACCACAGTTGTCCTTCAGAGATGCAGAAACAAAACACACCATGCTGCTAACTTTGCTGCATTTATCACAAAAACATACTCTCCAGGGAGATCACCTGGCATTTTCTGAGTGTACTAAATCACCTGACAGATGTGCCTTACAGCGATAAACCCCATAAAATGTAGTGCATTGCAGTATGTTTGAAATTCCTCTATGTAAATCTCTTGCCTGTTAATGCAAGTCTCAGTCATTCTAAAACTTGTGGACTGCACTTCAGTATTTTAACCACATGGAAACACTTTGCCAAACTGACACATACTCAAAAGTGTTTCAGTACTTCTTCACCAAGTTCACAGGAACGTGCTCACATACACTGATGAGTTGGGTGAGACCCAGAGTAAAGATAGCTCTCCACATTATGATTATCCTTATCTCCAGGATTCTGTACTCTGTCTTATTTTCCAGTCTTAATTTTTACTAGTGTCATTTTGAATTATTATTTTGAATTATATGGAATCATGTGGACCCATGTGTTTGCAACTGATATGGTGTTAAGTCTTTCTAATCAAATGTTCATAAGCAAGGCAGAAAAATCCTCCATAGGCTGTAACCATCACCAGCCAAATGACATGAAATTCAGCAGATGAGGCAAGATGGTTAATATTTTAATATTCACATCCTTAGTCCAAAGCTCTTTATAACATAATATTCTTGCATTGAAGAAAAGAAATTAAAAGATCAGGAGAAAGAAATCCTACTCCCAAGTACCAATAAAAATTTGTAATTGTCACCTGTCAAATTATATAGAGAATATAATCTAGTTTTGTTAAGAGCCTGGGATGGAAGTTTACTGCAGATTCATTTTCAAGAAAGGATTAAGATAGTTTATACATTCACTGACAGAAACCTCACATTTTTGGCATAAAACACTGTACATGTAAGAACAGAAAAGTGTCAATCCAGAATGCACTGGGATAGTTAGAGCCTCATATTGGATTTTAGATCCAGCAAACTCTCCTAGACTAGCCACTAAGAAGGTATGGGAATGTGACCACAGATACAAATTATGTTAGGCAGTATGTTTGGAAAGGAATTTTCTTATGGATAACATATTCTAGTCAATATACAGCCACTTCCCTTCCAAGTTAGGAAGTTTAATCTTTACTGTGGCACACTGTACTAAAGATGATGGAAACCTACTCCTGCTGGTCAAATGTATCCACTGAACAAATTCAGGACCTTTCTGTCAAAATACAAGTATTACATAATAGTTATAGGCATCATAACAGTTCAGCACTTATTGCACCTTGTAATAGATCTTTTTATCAATATACATATATATATATGTGCACAAAGTCAATAATCTTTTACAGCAAAGCAGCTCAATCTCTTCCTCCTGTCTAAAAGATTGGTTAGGATATACCTGGTCAGATACTGAAAACAAATTTAGGTCTTATTTCATGTGCAACAAATTTTTTGATAGTCTGGCTCAAATGATCCATGAACAAATTCACCAAGCTGTCTTGTCCAAACTCTGGAAGCTGAAGCATCTGTGCCTGCAGGTCAGGCACAGAGGGAGTGTGGAGCAAAAGATGAAGCTGGTATACAGGAAGGAAGCTCCTTCTCTGGGTAAGGGATTTCATGCTCTTCACATAGTCTCCTGATTTAACTGTAAAGCACTACAATGACACAAGGACCAAAACTGTATGGAATGGTAGGGCCTTTCCTGGGCTAGGAAAACATATTAACAGGGTAATGTGGTCAAAGACAAAAATCCATCTCCCTCACCAACAAATGCAGACTCCTGAATGCATATAGCTCAATATATGTGGGGCTGGCTTCAAGATGTCTGGAAAGACTCAAAAGAGATAGATGCCAGGCAGGAACCTCAACCGTATCTTCTCAGTTCTGATTACAAACTGCTTTTTGCCTTTTAGTCTTAAAAATTTGTTAATGTGTTTATACTTCCCATGGAAATCAGCTAGGCATTTACAGCTTGAAAATAAGTCCAGTATCTACACTTATGTTTTCAGTTTTTCAGAAACTCCTAATTTCTTAAGGCCATTCTTAAGAGAGATGGAATCAGTACCCTGCTTGCAGTCACCTTCCGTTACAGAAAAGGTAATACAGATAGGTCATACTATCTTAAATACCTGTATCCTCACCATTTATGGCATTGTCCCCATGTAGCTGAGAACAGGATGTGGCATTCATATTTAATATATCCTTATTTTCTGTCAATAGTGTACAGAAGTCCCATTTGAAGTACACAGAAGTGAAAAAAAACTGTCCTAGTTAAGAGTAATTTGATATATATTTCTGGCAATTACTGTCACCACAATACCGGAATGAATATTCCCCTAACACATGAGCAGTTATTTGAAGAACACCTGTCATACTGCTATTCCTAACCACAAGTGTTTAGAGACAATTTGTGAGCGACAGCTATGTGTATGACTTATGCACCACCAAAATACACCTCCCCTACACATGGAAGTATATGAGCTCCTAACTGGATTTACTAGGCTGATTATAGCTTTCCCACTGGAGGACAGAGTATCAGCACCGGCTAATTGCTAACACTTCAGGAAGATAAGGACCTCCAAGATGACCACTTCTTCATTCAAATGCATATCTTAGACCTTTTTTTAACGGTGCACAGTATGTTGCAGTTGCACAGGAGAAAAAAAAAGACAAAAGAGGGTTCTTCCATTATTTTTTTAGCAGTGAAGAGGAAGCATAATTTTCTTTGAAAAGAATGCTGAGAACCAGTAACCACAGATTCTTAACAGAATTCATAATAGTTTTCACTAAGAACAATCTAATTAGATCCAAACTGCTAATACATTTGATGCAATTATAGAGAAAATAGGTTCCCTGTAATTTAGTCTGTACATTACTCTTTGCTGAAACAGTTCCTCTCTAACAGCTAGATATTATAGTAAGATTAATTTCCTTAATTTACAAATTATTTTTTAAGAAAGGAAATGACCACCTGTTTCCTTAAAATGGCAATAAAGTGACATAATTTATTTTGCTGAAAATACTTTTCAGTTGCAATGACTAACATATCTGCCCTCTCACTACTCCTTTTTCCAATCAAAAGTGAAGTAGGTGACTAACAAAATAATCAAAAGTATTAGTAATGGTAATAAAAAGAGAAGTGAAATTAAAAATTTCCTTGATCACCAGATATTCAAGTGACCAAATAAAACATTAACATAAGTAATTTTTCCCACTTAATATTCAACATATTTCACTATGTTATGATGCTATTTATCATTATTCTATTGAGTACTTTGGAGATGGTCAGTTTCTTCTATTATTGAACTTTCCTCACTCATTTGCTCGGGGCTCAGTTAAGCAAGTCGACTTGCTTCTGACAAACAAAGTAAGGAATCTTTTGGAATGATATGTAACTGATAATAAGTTTGAAAAATAAATTTCAGAAAACATAATGCTTGTACTCCACAGCTATGGGTACATTTTTTCCCTTTTATTTTAATCTATAATTGCATCTATTGCTATTAGAGTTTTACTTTTTTTTTTTCCTCATTAATGGAGTTATATGCTTAAGATATTATTTTGTTAGGTATTTTCAAGAAATAAAACAGTTTGATTTCTCAGGAAATATCATCGACTCTCTCTCTCCCTCAATATATCTGTGGTGGGTTTTTTGATGGATGAAGTTTCCTGACCTAAAATTTGGCTGATGTACGAGAACACCTCAGTTCCTGGTTGAAATCTTGAAGAAGACGATTTTGAGAATTCTTGAGCATATAAAAGCCTGGAGGTGGTTCTTTACTAGACATCCTGATTTTTGCCATCATCAGTGCATTTGTGCCTCCAAATTACTGCAGTTAGATTACTGCAGCATGCTCTACAATATGCTGCACTACAAATCACTCAAGAAACTAGACAGGATAACCCATTTAAAACTAGACTGCCTTCTAGGGAGAACAGAAATTAAAATTGTAATCATCTCATTTTATAAGGTCTCCAATTTTATTTTCTCGTAAGAACCTACTTGGTATTATTAAATTGTGTGACATGGTAGCACAACAGTCATTAGCAATGTGAATACACTAAGCACCATTTTTGCAACAGTGCTGTAGACACAAGACCTGATGTACACAAGATGTGGAAAAAAATTACATCAGGCCACATTCTCTTCTCCATCCTTTCATATTTCTCTTGGTGTGTGTTAAGATATAAAAGCTTAAATGTATGTATAGAAATTTAAAACTAATTCAGCTATGGACTTCAAAGTGTCTACAGATGAGTTTATAAAAATGAAAAATATATGTTCATTTGAAGTTAATGAGTGTTTTGACATTCTTGCCCGAGATTTGAAAATGTCAATTTTGCAGTACAGTTACTGTGGTGATATGAACTGCTATCATCTTACTAATGTAGAAAATGGGGTTTAGATCAGGAAAACCCAATATTAAGGAAAAAAAAAAAGAATAATTGAAGAATGTTCTTATGAACTGAATTCTATAGATAGCAAAGTTGGTCAGTTTCTTAATCAGTTTAGGTGGTGAATAAGAGCAATCCCAAAATGTAATTGAGTTTTCCTGCTCTCATATTCTATGTCTACTCCTTTCATTCCTTCCTTTCATTCTTTCTTGATCAAGATAATAATGAATCTTCAAATTTAACTAAGATTAGTATGTTCTTTTTTGCTTACAATGGTGTCTTGTGAGAAAAAGAAACTATTTACATAGTCCCTTTCATAATAATTCAGGAAAGAGAAAACTTAATTTATATTGTGAACTTACAGTGATATTGAATTATATAATACTCTAATAATTTATATAAAATAGACAAATTCAGATACTTTACAAATAGACTGGAAAGAAGTGACCAAATTGTAATTTTCACGGAACCAAAAGTTTCCAGACAAGTGATAATGCAATAGCTGTTCTAATAAAACTTGTTAGAAATCTCTAGGGACACTAGTGAAGTAGCAAGCAGAGGATGAATTCTCTGGATTACTAAGGATGATTTTGGACCATTCGACACAGTTGTATGTGAAAAGCTAATAACAAGAGTACCTTGAGAAACAGAATAGAGATACTTGTGCCTTCAAAGAAAAAAAGACTGCAACAACAGATATTGTTATGCTGAAAAACAGTGCCTGAGGGAAGAAGCTTAAATCTGATTTGGACCCTAATGTAAAAAATTACCTCCTATGGGTGTTATTAGAAGCATGAGTTGAAAATAATCCTATATTGAAAGGTACAATAAATAATGAGATACAGTATAGCCATATGAAGGAGGACTCGGGTCATTTAAGTGCCTGGTCTAACAGATGGCAATTGCAGTTCAGTTTAGATTAAGGAACATTAAAGTCAAGAACAAAGGACATAAAAGAATTAACAGTGTGATTGTTTCTAGCACAGTGAACAAAATATGGGCAAGGGCTGAAAGCTTTCTTAACAGTTCAATAACTGAAGAATCAACAACTGGTTCTACTTTCTGAGGAACAGCCTCACAACTAAATAAGTATTATACAAACGGAAAGATCAAATACATCTCCTTTAAAGCAGCTTTCAGTTCATTCTAGTATATCATAGGACCATATGCACTTAAAAAAAATCAACTACTGCCTGATTTTTTCTTTTACAGAGCAACACAGCACAATCCTTTAGCTATGATCCCAAACAGGTCTTCCTAGAATTACTGAAAAAAAGTAACATGGTTTAAAAAAATATATTTCAAAGGATATCTTGAAGAAAAGGGCTCTTCAAAGCTTTCACTATGTCAGATGGACCGTAAGAAACCATGAGCTGTTCTGGCTGACTTTTTATTCTCATGGAGAGACAGAAAGAGACTAATGTAGGTCTCAAGTGCTACCACTTAAAACTCCCTTTACCTTTCATTCCACCATCATCTAAGTGCTTGAAGCCTCACCATACTCTTGACTGATCCAGCTTAGTTCTCTCAAGAGCATACTCCACTCTCCTCTCACATCCTGTTAACCCCACTCAGTAGACAGACAGGAAGAAGAATATAGTGTGCTGAAGTACCCTTTCTAATTATTGTATCAATAAACTGAATGTTAGGTAACCTCCTGAAAAACTGTCTATTTTCTTTCAAAAGATGCCTCCAGACTGGAGAACTTACATTTCCAAGTTTTAGTGTATGTTCTTGGAAGTCTGCAATTATTTCATCATTATTCTGAATCATATTGGCCACATTTAAATTTAGGAATCCCATTTTAATTACTACATAAACCTAAGCATTGCCTAATTAAATCACAAAAACTACCATTATACATAGTTTAGTGCAAAATCACGTTTCCTGTATTTTTTGACAACTGTGCTAAAATTTCTTTTAGATAATTCAAAAAACATTTATATTGGATGGGCAATATGGACACTAGAATGAAGTTTAGTTATGTTGTGACTGACAGATGAATTTTCATAACTTGAATATCTTTATTTGTAATCTCTCAAATAAGCATGACTTGAATTCTATACTAAACTATCAGCCATGCATTATTTTAAAATACAGTCTATGAAAATTTTTAGTACACCTGTGGTTTGATATGTGGCACAGAGTGACATTAAGAGAGAAGAAAAAGTCAATCAGACTTCATAGTAAAGTCAGCAAATTTAATAAAGTATGCTTAAAAATTTTTCCTGTTCTGAATGTTATGATCTCATTCTATCTCAAGTCAAATTTTACAGTAGAATAGAAAAAAACATTATTTTTTATGCTAGTTTACAGTTAAAGACACATCTTGGTCCTGAGAAAATGCAATATCCCACTTGCACTTATGAATAATAAAGTTCACAAGCTAAATTCTTCTAGTGGAAGAATTAAAAGTACTATATGAATGGGGAATAAAGATCATGCTAGACCAGTAAGAAACTTTTAACTTTTGGAAATTCTTGAATGTTAAGATTTTCACTTCTTTGTAGACCAAGGATGCCTTCTGTTTCCCTCTCATCATCTCAGGACCACCATTAAAACACCATAACCTGTTGCATGGGACACTATTTCCACCTGAGGGAGCAGTGTGCTTTTATACAAATGTCCCTTTCAAGGAAATGCAAATCAGCTTTATCAGAAACTCCAACTACCCTTGCAGTATGCATCTGTAAAAGTTGTACCCTAAGTGTTATATAGCTCAAAGACAGTGCCGTGTAAAAACACTAAGAAAGACCAATGCTTCTCCAGCTGCCTTGCTGGCTTCCTGCTAGCAGATATCCAGCAGATTCTCACTTTCAGAAATTTCTTTCTAATGTAGAGTTCATGAGAAGAAATGCAGGAATACGTCTGTTTCCATTAACCTAGTGCTCCTGAATAGTCTTTTTATGCCTCAATATACAAATCACAGCCTACAGAAAACATCACAAAATTTGGGGAAGAGGGTGGTATATGTGAAAATGAAGATGCTTTTTTACTAGATCTAATATTACTTTCCTTTACATCAAAGGCTTGCGTATACTATCCATATACTCCAAAACCACTCAGAAATATAACAAAATCTATTAATAAATTTAACACATCTCATTATGTAGAAATGATATATTTTAAATGAATATTTCTGAGATACTGAAAAATTAATGTCTGTGCATAATTGAACTTTGTAGTTCAAGTTCAACAGAACTGAATAGCTAAGTGTTTTGTTGTATCATTGTCTGGAAAAAGATATGAAACTGTCCCTCTTCCTACTGAGGTACCAAATATATATGGAAACCAACGATTACAACAGCAAAACATTTTCTAGAGAGATGAGAAATTTGCAAGGAAACATCTCTTTGCATTCATCAGCCTGATATTCAGAGGTTAAGGAGAATACTACACTGGATTAGGCAAATTTCACACATGGTCAAGCTGATTCCTGCAAAAGTCGACTATAGTTTATCCATGTACTCCAGCTTGATTGGCCTGGGCCTACTCTTTGGCATCTGTCAATCACTCTATATATATGTAATATTTTCTCTTGGTACAAGTACACATGCAGCTCATGCAACTTTCTGGGCAACTAAGCTGATGAATATTTTTTATTTAGAATTTTAAATTATTTTTTCATCATAATATGTCATATTGTCATATGTCATTGTCATATATCTCCATCATAATATGTCATATGTCATTATGATATGTCTCCATATCATAAATGTCTGGAATAAAATAAGAACTTCTGAAGTGAATTTTTTAATGGTGATGGAAACCATTTAGCAATCAACTATTTAGGGCCCTTCAATTGCCTTCTCTAATTATTAACCACTTTGCTATTTATTTTATTAAGTTTCCCCATATTCAACAAATAGGAAGTTTATTTCCTTGAAGAAGACAAACAGAATCCCCCTTGAATATTAAGGGAGCCCTCTGAAATCCATAAGGTTCTCCAAGAGAAATTAAACTATTCATATATCAAACTACAATAGTGACATTGAAAAAGTCTATGAAGTTCCTCTTGCCCATAAGACATATATATGTATATATTAAGTGTACACTATGGCAGATCATTCTCATTGCTTAACTTCTAAATATTACCCCCTACAGAAGATGAAATATTTGAACCAAATGCTGAGATTTTATGAAGACTATTGACTTTGTTACATTCCTAGAAGCTACAGAAATCAATCTTGCAGATTTCCAAATGCAGGTCTGAAACTTGCATAACTGACTACTATGCATATTTATTTCTTCCATACTATTAGAACAATTCAAAAGGCACATAATCACAAAATTTTAGTGCATAAGGAAACAAAGATAGACACAAAATTTCCCCAATTAATTCAGTGGGTCAAATGTTTCATTCTGCTTATCTAAAAGAGACATTTCTACTGATTGAGAGAGCAAAAAATGAAAGAAAAAAGGGGAGGAAATTACCCTAGTCCCCTCAAACCCCAGGTTCATGGTCCACTAAGGGAAGAACTGGTTGAAGGACAGGGCTCAAAGGGTTGTGGTGAATGGGGCTAGGTCTGGGTGGTCACCAGTGATCAGTGGTGTGTGTTCCTCAGGGTGCAATTCTAGAGCCAGTTTGTTCAACGTTTGCATCGGTGATCTGGATGCAGAAGTTCAACGCATGGTGAGCAAGTCTGTAGAGGATTCTAAACGGGGAGGTGTTGTTGACTCTTTCAGGGGACTAGAGGCCTTGCACAGGGATCTGGATAAATTGGAATACAGAGTAATCATCCATGGCATGCAATTTGACAAGAATCAATGTTGAGTTCTATACCTGGGATACAACAACAGCAGACACAAGTCTAGGCTGGGAGAGGAGTGGCTGCAGGAAGGGATCTGTGGGTGCTGGTTGACAGGAGGCTTTGACAAGAGCCAGCAGTGTGTGCCCTGGCAGCCAGGAGGGCAAACCTCATCCTGAAGTGCACCAAACACGGCATCACTGGCCAATCAAAACAAGTGATTATCCTGCTGTATTTAGTACCAATATGGCCACTCCCTAAGTACTGTGTGTGGTTATGGGCCCCATAATTTAAAAAGAGCATTATGATACTTGAATGTGTTCATAGGAGGACACCAAAGCTGGGAAGGGGCTGGAATGTCCTGTGAGGAGTGACTGAGGGCACTGGGTTAGTCTGGTTTGGAGAGGAGAAGGCTGAGGGGTGACCTCACTACTCCCTACAGCTTTCTGAGATGGGATAGTGGTCTACAAAGCGGGCAGCCACCAGTGTCTAAAGGAGAGGACATGAGCAGTACAAGTCTTTCTGCCCAGAGACATGCTTTTCCCTTGCTGGCCTTGCCCTGCACACAGCTGCTGGGTGTCTCTTTAAAGTAATCTGGACAGTCAGACAATGTTAGTATGGGGATTTGTACCCTATACATTGCTTTGGGTGTAGGGATGTCAGAGGTGAAAGCAAGGTTTTTGGTTTCCTCTGCATGAGCTGCACACAGTAAAAAGCATGCAGAATTCAAACACTGCTCCTTACCCAGCGCTAACACATTTGCTTACAGTGGGGTCTCCTAATTTCTAGTACCCAGAAAACTGTTTCAGAGTAATTGATGTTGCAACTCAAACATTTCAGTAGAGATAAAATTTCACTACAATGTAATCTACTGAGCATCTACTTAGCGAGTAAAATTTCACTAAATGTGCAGACTGAATGGCTAAGGAAATTTATCACAAAGTAAAAGGCTTCCAACATTAATTCAAGAATCAAAACTAATCTCAGTTTTCATATATAAAACCAGATTTCATTTTTAGCATTTTTTTAGCCCATGAAAAAATATTGGATCCCAAAAGCAAAGCTATCTATAAAAATATCTGGCATTAAAATGTCAATGCCAAAATTCACTAAATTCAACAAAAGCCAAATATTAAAAAAATTAAAGGTTTTAAGAATTTCATAATAATGGAAAAATCTTTGCAATATATAGAAAAGGGGTGAACAGTCCCATTTTCTTCAAAATCTATTTTATTGCAGTCACTTGGCATATATTCACTCAGGCATAAGAATATGTTGCAAATAAATGAAAGATAAATATCTTTCTATTGCCTTTTAAAAAAAATGAACAAGCAAACAAAAAACCCCAAACCTAAAAAAACATACCTACCTAAAAGAAATAAAACATTAAATAAACCCTGGATTTTTTTACAGAGACAAAAGGACAGACCATTTGAGAGAACTGACTATGTCAAGATATCCAAAGGTCTGGGCCATGATTTAGGTTTACTTTTTTAATTTGCTCAAAAGCACATAGATAGTACTGACAATTGCTCCACATGCAGCCACATTCATGAATCTGAAGAAATAACTAAGATATTGTATGAAGCAAAAAATATTATTGAAAAGGGAATAGGAAGAGACTCAATATTGATGTTGGTATTAAAATACTAGTTTAGAATGTGTTTTAACCAAGTGTTAGCAACTGAGTTAATAGAAAACATTTCCCAGGCCTGGAAACAAAAGGACAGGGGAGGAACAGAAGTAATTTCAAGATAAATTATCTTTGTTCTAGTTACACTTTCAAAAAACATTATGTGATTTGAAAATACTAAAATTTAATCTTGGAAAATTGTCTAGTTTTAGCACTTCACGTACACCTAAAACCCATAAAATTGATTAGCTACTTCTATGTACGAAGAAGGATGAAACAAGCTACTCTAATTTGATTCTCTTCCATCTCTGATGTAACGAAAAAAGTGGTTTGCTGGTGTCTGGTATCTGCAGTGCTTCTTTTCCATTGCAGATACCACAGAGCCCTGCAAAGCATTTGAAAGTATAGGTTTGCAACACAGCTGGGCCTTAAGTAACACGGTTTTCATATTAATAAAACAATTGTAGGAAAAATCAGCAACAGCTATGGCAAAAGTGTCAGGCAGAAATAAGCAACCACACAGAGCTCCAGGACACATTGGTAAAGACTCTAGAAATGTCAGACAGCCCCTCTGAATATCAACATTAATTAAGTAGGTTAGTGCCTTTTTTTGTACTTTTTATTTCCCATAGATCTGCAACTTCTGAGTAATTTGGTTTATGCAATGAGATAGACAAGCCATGAATATTCACGCTAGTGCACAACACAAGTTCATAAGTAAGTCCTTTTGCTAAATAACTCTTGACCAGAAATATGAATCCGCCCCAGTAGTTTCTACTCTGCCTAGCAGAGATGTTGGTCACCTGAATAGTCTCAGTACACTTTTTGGTTAGTGTCCAATTGGCTCAGCTGGCTGTTCATCAGATGCTCACCGTTCAACACAAGATTGACCATTCCAGCTTAGTTCTGTGGTAGTTACCAGAACAAAACTAGCAATAATGCAACTTCAAGTAGAAAAATGCTTCTGACAGAACCATGTCTGATCTACACCCACAAATAATACACACTCAGGCTTTGGAGAGCTAAGTCAGCTTCTAATTAGTTCAGTTCAGTTCCCTTAGAACTTCTAAGGAAAGTTCTCTGTGAGAACACCAATTCTTGTCCACCAAGCTATTGCTAATAAAAAGGGAATCCAATGGAAAAGTAATGGTCCTAAGTATCCAACACAATAACATACAACATTGTCATTTCCAATTGTTTTGTGACAGTATTTTTCCCCTGCTGCTACTGACATGCTATTAAACATATTTACTTTTTTTTTATTGTTACTGACAAGTTTATTCCATTGTAGTGAGCAAACACTGGTCTGAAAAAAAATCTACTGTAATTTCTATTTGTGATGCACAAGTGCATCCCAAAGTGAAGATAAAAAGCTGTTTTCTTTGGAGGAATATCATCCCAAGGCTTAGGGTACTGCTGTGGCAAAACCCACAAAAATAATTTTAGGAAGGTAATAATTTCTGCTCTCCAGTTTTCCTAACTTGCTTACTATTGAATCCTTCAGTATATGCAAAGTTAGTCTAATAAATCTCATCTAGCATAATGGAAGATTATTACCTCAATAACTCTCAGGGAAGCATATCTGGAAACATACTAGATAAATCCAGTATTTCCAGGCCTCCTGAAGAATGGAGAACTTGGGCTTAGCAGATAGAAAAAACTCTAAAGCAGGAAGCATAGAAAGCATGCTAATTTTCTTGATAATGTGAGCTCTGAACATAATAAAAGTGAACCCAGACCTCTAACATTGAAACACTTGGCTTCCATACACAAGTGGAAGGAGACCCCTACACCTAACAGTTAAGACTTTCTTAAGAACAATTGACCTGGTTTGAAACTGCATCTTTCCATTCAAAATCTAAAAATTTTCTCTGGAAGTTATTTGGCTGTAGATGTTCCCTACTCTCTGTACAAAGTTTCACAGCTCATCTTATGGTCATATTTCCTCAACTCTTCTCACTAAACCATATGGAATGCTAGGATTAGATTGTTCTTAAATTGTATCCTGGTTATTTCAACTGTCCATCACTTTCTGGTGCTGTGGAACAAGGGATAATCTCAGTAGGTTGCAACCAAATCTGTTTCTTCTAGGAAAATTCCTCATTGGTTTTAATGGATCTAAATGGTCTCTTCACAACATTTTCTGATTTACCTCCATATTTTCAGGGGATGCACTACTTTCTGTGACTTTGAAGCTTAAAAAAAAAAAAAAGAAAGAGAAAAAAGGCCTGTTTCCAGATGGTATCAGTTTTAACTAATTTTTGCTCTCATTGCTATCCCCCTTCAGTCTTCTTCCCACCATGTGGAAGAGGTGGAGTGGAGTTTACAGCTTACTTCTGGTGCTGCCCTAAAATGAGTACTCAGTGCCCATACTTGAAATTAGTAAAAATATTGTCTTTAGGTTCACTTTACAGTTACTGTGCACTTATTCTCCTTTGTAGAAAAGCACTAAGACTAATTTTAAGTGCTAAAATGCAAACATGTAAATAATCTTGGGGTCTTTTAGGAGTGTTCAAAGACAGCCTTCACAAAAAAACTTATCACTGTATACTCACATTCTTACATAATCGGTCTTAATTCACTTATGAAGAAGTCCTGGGAGGGAGACATGGGAGAATCATTCTGTACATGTCCTGCCTGCCTGGGGAAACTACCAGCAGTGCATTCCCTAGATGCGTTAAGTACAGATCAAGATGGATATCTTCTGCAGCATTTCATTGCCCAAGTAATTTCTTTTCAAAACTTGCCTTTCAGAGCATAAAAGAAAGCCTGAGAATATTTAACAGCAATAGTGACAACACAGCTTACCTGCCCTTCCAGACAAATTGTTTAAGGAAATTACACATCATGGTGGCAGCATGGCACCCTGAATGCTAGTTGGAAATTCTAGAGTAGAATGAATCTCTTTTCACTCCTAGAAATTGCCTGTAATTTTTTCATCACTTGACTATCTGTTTCAGAAATAAGTGAACTTAATACATCATTTGTGGTCAGAACAGGATTTTAGATATTTCCTTTTAACTAATCTTCTCTTTGAACACTTAACAACATTGATTCCAGTTTCACAGAAATTATCAATAGCAACAACTCTGAACAGGTAAATAGTGCTCTTCCTAGTCCCACCATCAACAAGACAAGAAAGTAGTAGCAGTTAGTAAAAAGCAGCCCTGGATAGGATTTGATGAGATGTTCTTTGCACTGTTGATTAAGGACAAGGAAGCAGTAAGGGAGAGGCACATATGGGAAAACATTTCCCACATGAACTTAATGACTCACACCCTCCAGGCTTTGAGGCAGTACAGCTCAAAGCCCACAGAAGGATAGAACAGCTTTCCCAGTGATATAGGGAGTATACAAAAACACACACCTCATATCATCTGTATCCCTCCCCCCAGCAACAGAAAAACTCTGAGAAAATATTATCATCACAATAAAATAAAATTTGCAAACTACCACCAAGTCCCACTATTTCAGGGGTAATTTAATTGTCTAGCTTTAAATTTACCTTAATTTTCTGACCAAAAGCAATAATAAAAGTTCTACAGAAAACACAAGTTTTGTTTGGCCTTTCAATAATATTCTCTACAGGAGCTATTTTCTAGGGATAACTGAAGCATATCACTAGCCTGAAGCAACCTGTGCCAAGTTCCTCACATCCCCAGTAGGGAGCAAGTGTGTGGGAGTGAATCCAGAGCTAAATATTTGCTTCTAACATTCGCAGTAACAGTTTGAGGTAGATGGTACTGATCATAATTTTATTTCCAACCATCCCTTTTTTTCTACTCCCCCAGTTATGGATGTATTTCTTGAAATATAGGGTTGCGGAGTCCTGCAGTTTACAGAATTCTAAAAAGGAATGTTGTATTCTAATTTCTGAGAGCTTGGTTTCCAACAAATGAGGAATATTTTCTGATTGCAGGTGATGTGAGGATTTTTTGCCTCTCCTAGACCAAATAACTCAGCAAAACAAAGATTCTGTTTTATTTTCAACTAAGTCTGCTATGTCATTCTCAAAAGCCAATTTGTTCTTGTGCTTTGAGGTCATTACACATTTAGTCATCTTATACCTGATGTATGGGTGTTTGCTCCAACTATGAGCATCTGAAATGCATTAAGATGATGACATGACATACTTTTATTCATGTATATTCTTATATGATGCTTTGGAATTTGAAATGGGCAGAAAAAAAGATGAAGAATTACAGGAATGTAGTCAGACAGCAATAAACGTTTCTATTACTTTGTGACTTAAGAAGCCACCTTGAGTGTCAGTGATAAAGCTTGTTCTCATCTGAAACAGAGCAAATCAAGAACTTTGGCCTGGAGGTAGACATCACACCCTTTTTTTGTTCTATGGTTTAGATATTTTCTCTGCAGTTGTATACTGAGGTAGCTTGTCACTTTCTACACATGCAAGGGTGACTGCTGAAAATATCTAGAGATAGTCCAACATTATTTAGGATAATTATTTAGGATAAATTTAACATGATTTACTCAAACCCTAAAGTCATGAGATCACATTTTCATTATTATACATTTTTGCTTAATGAAGTCACCAGAGGTTGATTCACAACCTTTTTTCCCCACCCTCTCCAAATTCTATGATTTTATATTATGATGAGCCCTGAGATTATTAAAACCTTCATCTCTGTGTGGAGGTTGTTTATATGGCAGTATATGTTTAAGTCACGAATATTATAAAAGTAAAAAAAAACCCTCGCAATTTCATGGCCCTTAATACCAGGCTGTATCCATTTACTCTTCCATCTTTAAAAACCTGACAATATGACAAACTGGACATGCTGTCACAGAACATAGCAACAGACTGCTCTCACTCATTCCTTGGCATCCAGATAGTGGCTTTAACCAGTCAGACTCAAATAACTGCCAAGCACAGGGGTGCCTAACATCACTTTTTAGTAATAACCTGAGGCACACCCAATAAACCAAACAGAAAAACATCCTGATATATTTCACAAGGACACCAGACAGCAAGCTACATCTAATCAAGATGGATTTTATCTGGATAAAGCCTAATAATTACAGTCCATGAACTGATTGAGGCTGAGTGGAAAGTTGTATCTAGATGGAAAATCAACCATGATCACTTTTGTAGCAAGTCACTACTGCTTTCCACAGCATGGGGGAAAAATACACCAGTCAAAATTGTTGAGACACATTAACGTACCACAACAAGCAGGAAAGCCAAACTTGATATAAATTAAAAGTAACAGCAACGAGAAAAGCTGATTACAAATGAAAACATGTGCCAATGAAACCTAGACTAAAAACGACATGCCTTGTAAATAAGAGCAGATGAAAAATATCATCAGTGAACTAAAGCTGAGATGCAGGGTACTTCAGCCAACTTGGCAGGCAAAGATGTAAACATAGTCTGTTCTGTTTCCAGCTTTCTCATGGGTCTATTATTTTACTCTGATGATTGGAAGATGAACTCACCTTAGGAAGAAAGTCTGTCATCAGAGATGCTCCTCTAGATATGATGCCCTGATGCTTCAATGACTATTTTCTTCTTTCTCAGTACTTTTTCTCCTTTTTTTTAAGACAGCCTAGCTTGATAAGTCAAAAAGTCAAAACAAACAAAAACAGTGTCCTAAATGCCTTGATACTTTTCCCTTCTTCTGTTTTCTTTTCCCTGTTTTTTTTTGTTTTGTTTTGTTTTGTTTTGTTTTGTTTAGTTTTTGTTTGGTTTGGGGGTTTTTTTTTGACTATGTTTGCTTCTCAAATGTAATTTTAACTTTCAAAAATGACTAACAAACTATTAAAAAGGCCTCCCAAAACCCCTGTACAATGGAAACAAAAGTGTATGAGATGCTGTTACATATAGAATGTTAATTTCATATGTAAGAATTGAGGCAAGCCATTTTTCTTCCTCTATTTTAGGCAAGGAACTCAATATATTATTATTGAAAGCTTTCTGCAATAAGATTACACTAGGTAAGGTCTCTGTAATTGTCATTAAACAACTAAGCATTGCTCAATGACAAAATTTTGGTTTTGGCCTTTAAATATGTATCAATTCATTTTATTCTAGTTAACAACTGAAAAATATTAACTTCTTCCCTATATCTTTATTGAATTAAATTGCTCAACATTTTGTTTCACATATATGATTTATATATATATATGTATATATATATATGCATGAATAAAAGTTCTGCTACCTTGGACATTCAGTAATACAGTTCTCAGGTAAGAATTCTCATCTGAGAAAACTGATTATATGGATATGAGCAATAGAATCAAACATTTCCTGCTTCTAGGGCACTTTTCTTTAGGATGTAGTAACGGCACATTTATATTCATGCCATATGTTTCTACATATGTCATAATATAAAGCATTCCATTGACCCACTATTTACAGAGAGAAAAGTCACAGCATACAACAGTTGTGGCTCTTTAATATCTGCTCACAAAGTCATTACAGTAATTATTACATGTGCCAGTTCTGTTAAAAAAAATGAAGAAAGAGAAGGGAAGGAGGACAGTGGGTAGAGAAGTCACCTCATACATTTGACCTTAATGAGGCAGGCTATGAATACTCATAATGATTTCTCAAACTGTTTGAAGATGAGCAGCTTGAGGCAAGGAATTGTACTAGAAAGGAGATAGGCTAAGTACCACTGAAATGGAGCCATTATGCTTGCAGCTATTTGGATCCTGAAATGAGATAAAAGCTGCATCATGGAGGCATGAAAACTTCGGGACAAATAGAAAGAATTAACTGACATATCTTCTGGTAAAATACATTATGAAACCTTTCAGTTCTACTTTGCATAAGTAGTCTAAGTGATGAAGCACTAGAAACAGCAGGCTATGATTTTCTTCTCCTCAGCTTAAAGCCTCAAGCAACTACAGGAGTGCTGATCTGCCTCTCCTGCTGACATTCTTTACAACCATTAGGATAAATAACTAAGCCCTTATGGTCCCTCTGCATTGTTCCTCTACTTATTCTTCACTCTAAAATTTCTTGCAGGACAAATGTACAAGGTAAGATCTTAATAATCTTACTCATCTGACACTTTCCCCCATCCTGCTTATACCAAACAGAGAAAAAGAAAAACATTAAAACCAGGGATTAATCAATTTATTTCTTGTGTCTTTCTCAATGGGACTGAAACTAAATCTGTCAGAGGAAAATTAAACAGGCCTAGAGATTCAGAAATATTATACAGAGCATAGAATGAAGCTGCAATATACTCAAACTTTGCACTAACAAATTTAGGATATTAAGATATTCTAAGAAATATCTTAAAAGAGCAGTTCTTTCCATTACAGCTACTGCACAAATGACAATTAAGAAGAAAACAGGAAAGGTCATACTGGATACTGAGAAAGCAACCCTCCAACTTCAGAAAAAAACCAGTTTGAATGCAATCTAACTTTGCCTTGTGGACCTGCCTCTGAAAGAGGGTAAGATGACAGAGCTTTGAAAGAGTTCCCTGTTGATCTTAGCCACAAAAGAGGCTAAACTGAAAAGCACTCTAATGGTTAAACACTGTTACACAACACAGCATCAAGGAATACTTTTTCCATATGTGCATTCATTTGAAAAGTTCCGACTTTCTACCTCAACATTTTCCATACTGTCTTTCTGAAAAAGAAAAAGGAAAGGCAAACTAAAAAGGTTTCCTAAAAATTTATATAGTTCTCACAGATAACTATTTGGAAAACTGCACAACATGAACAGCAATGCCCCAGATTTTGAAAAGCTATTTTATTGCATCAGAAATAGATAGTTTGAATGTGATATCTCAGACATCTTCATTCCACTATGAGGACATAAAATGTAAGTGCTTGGCTCCTCTTCCCTATCAGAACACAGAGCAAGAGTACAGCCTTTATTTGGAGAAGACAAGGACAAAATAATTGAAGGAAAGAACTTGGGGATTTCTTTGAAAATAGAGTTGTTTGTAGAGACCATGAACTGCTGTGGGGAGCACATGAAATTACATATTTATAATTTTGACTGCACTATTGAATCACCAGCACATCTTAGAAACCAGAACAATTTTTAGTTACCGCAGCAACATCTGTGAAAGGGGTATCTTGTCATGACACTTGCCAGCTTACTAAATTAAGACACACTAAATTTGAGTATGGATTATGCCCAGAAATATGCCCAGACAGCTGTCTTCTGCACCACAATTTTCTCTCTCTTTTTTTCTTTTTAATATTGTTTGGCACATTTGGGTATGCTAATGCTTTCTGACTAGAGACTTTTTAGGTGAAATGTTGATAGAATTATAAAATTATGAATTTTGTGATTCAATATTTGTGATACAGTACATTAAAGGGCTAAAGACACAATTTCTAACAGTTTCAGTGGCTTTTCAGGATATTGTCCTTGCACCAGAAGGCTTACAGTCAAGTAAGAGTGAAGCTCACTATCCAACATTTTTGCTCCAGTAAAACTATAGTACATTAATTGTGAAAGTAGTACATAGCTGTTAAGCCACTTTGTTTTGCAAAGACTGATATTAACTTTGCCAACTTTGTGGACTTGCTTTGTCAAGGACTGGAACTAGCAAGTTGTACTTTACATTTTTAATCATTAGAATGCTCTTTACTTGCTGGTTTCAACTCAATGAAAGAAGGTGAATTTAAAATGTGCATTAGTATCTTCAGTAGTAATTTAATATAGAGATGTTTGTTTAACATAGTGGAAGAATAGGAACATTTAGATTTGCCTCTCAGACTAGAGAGGAAAGTATAGTTAAGAATCACTATTAAAATAAAATATCACTACTTTGACATATTTTTTTTTATTAGTGTACTCCACTTACCAATCAGTACAGCTAAACTTGTAGGTTACTTAGTTTTATGTTCATAAATTAATTGTAATAAAGCTAGTTTAAGTATTTTTCAAATGTAGTCCTAGCAATACCATAGACCTGCTGGATACTAACATTTTTTGAGAATTCTGCTTTGATTCTCTCATGCTTTAGTGCTTTCTGTTAAATGACATGATATGTATCATTGCTACAGAGTTCCACAGAACTGTGTTACTGACAAGTGAAATTCTCAAGTAATCTTCTTCCCTACAATAGTATGCATGCTGCTGATAATACCCTATACAGATTCAGAAAAAGATTTAGAGCATTATGCTAAAATTTTAGCTCTTTGCCCTCCAGCCTCAGTGCCTCAGATGACCACTGATCAAAAGAAAACAAAAACTGTGACAGCTGCGACATCTACATACTACACTGTATGTACACAGGTGATGAGCTTTACTGAGCTGGGAACAACTGTCAGTTTTAGAAGCACAGATTAAAATTACTTCCCATCAATTTTCACATATCTCTTGCAGTCATTTGCATTGTAATGAAGAAATAGATGTTTAAGGTTTTTATTTTTAAAACTGCAGCATTTATATGGATATTAGTGCAAATTGCCTTTTTCTTGTAGCAAAGAGCTGCTGATGAGAACGATCCAGTTAAAACAGAAAACTGCATTTTTCCACAGCATGCTTCATATCCAAGTGAATTAAGTCATGTATCCTAATGTTCATGATCTCCATGCACTGGTTAGGCAAACATCATATTTACATACTCTGAAGTTGTTTTGTAGATGAGAAATGTTAGTGAAATGAAATTATTACTCTTACTTCTCCCTTTTTTTCCCTTCAGTGTTGAAGAAGCCACTAGGACCTTCTGTTATGTTTTTATATTTAACACAAATGAGCAATGCTGCAGTACAGGATGAGTGTATTTTTCTGTGCCTAACCCCACTAGGGCAGTATATTTTTAATTTACAAATTTACCCCTGAAGAGTAACCAAAACCTATAGCTAGCACTGAACACAGCAGTTCTGAAGAGCAGAAATCTTTTAAATGATAGCATTCCTGGCCTTGTTTCCTGCAGTGCCTGCCTGATTAGTTACTGATGCTGTTCAAGGTGCTAGATATGATTTAAAAAGCTCTAAGTGGCTCAGGATCTGAAAGAGTGGCTTTACACTTGGGTCTCAGGACAGAGGGCTTGGCCTGTCTCTCCAGTCCAAATAGGACTGACAGCACTTCCAGATCTTAGATTAGGCTCCTTTTTAGGTATGCATTCATTATGCAAACACAGACATTAATGGCAACATGGAACAGTGGTATTCCCCTGTACTCCAACAGGCTGCCCACCCATGAGCACCTGATCTGGGGTTTGCTCCATGTACCATGATCCCTCCCCATCTCTCCCATTCCAGTTGGATACAATCCATCCCACAGCCCCAGATATGTCCAGGTTTCTGCCTCCAGAATAGTTGCAGGAGCTTCAGCACCTGTGATCTCTAAAAAGTCATAGACAGTGTTGCTGATGATGGAGTCTGAGGACTCAGGCATATGCCAGATTTCCAATGCAAACACATTGAAACTCCAACTTGTTATTCAGACATTTGGGGAAAGTCAGAGTACGTTTGTTTTATCAGGTACCCAGTATTTTATATCAGAAAAAGTGCTGAGACAACTGCTATGCATTAACAGAACAAAGAAATAATATATTCTCAGTGCAGAAAATTGCCATTTTTCATTATCATATTTTCCTGCTTCAACATGGCAACAGAGATGACTAAGATTGGATACTTTTGGTGAGAATACAAAACTAGTCTTAAAAGCATGAAACAATAAAAGCACACAACAAAATAAAAATAAGTTAACATAGTTATAAATATTATCTCCAGAGTTTAACTGGTGTTAGAAGGACATACCTGGTTTAAAAGACAAAACAGACAATAAAGAAAACTCTAAAGTTTTGCTTCTTTTGTAATTAATTTTTATTCCCTGCCTGTGGTGGTAAGCTGCCTTCTACAATGCCCCATGAACAACAGATACTACTGAACTCCACTAGGTTGATATACAACCATTTTGGTAAATAGCCACATCTACCAATTTTTTCATTGTGCGACTTTTAATTTTTTTTTTTTTAATGATACAACACTGAGGATTCAGACACCTATTAAGACTAATAGGTGCAATTTAAAAATCTTATTAAATTAACTATTGCCTTGCTCAGTCTATCCTGAACAGTGACTGTAGATTTGATGATCCCAGGCAAAAATCTCTCAGTAATTATTTTTCTTTTAACAAGAAATATGAAATATGAGCAGCCTCCTTCTCCTAACTAAATTTTAAAAGACTCCAAAAACCAAATCCCCCCTTCATCTAACTTAATTAGTAAATACAATGCAGTTACCTGTCATGTTGCAGTAAACCTTCAATGGTCCCAGTGTCCCACTGCCATCTGGATCTATCCAGTAGTAATTTGAAGTTTTGCCCAAGTGTTTGTATGCTTCACAAGAGAGTTCATAAATAGCTGAAATGAAATAAAACAGAACAATTAGAATAGCTGTAACTTGGGGAAAAAATTCTTATGATAATGAATGGACCCTGTTTATATACAAAGAATCGTACCTTTGACATGAAAGCAAATCACTGAGGTTTACAGAAAACAAAGCATCTATCCGAAATTGTAGAAGTGATTAAATCCTGCAGCATGTAATTTCTGCTTTTGTAATGTGAGAAAAGTCAGAATAGGAAGAAAATTCTAACAGCTTGGGGAGAGAGAGGAAAAAGAATACTTTTCCAAGAGTGCATTTAATGTTTTACAATACAGTTCATAACTTTGTTTATATTCTTGTTTAAGTTTCGATTACTTCTATTGATACAACATACTTTTACCCTTAAGATTTTTTTCAAGTGATACTAAAAGAGCTTATGAGTTTTCTCTCAGTAAATTTTGTAATTGTTCCTGTTTTACTACAACTCAGAATAACACTGGCTTTCAAAATTGTAAAATTTCTCCCTTCCTGTAATACCTGTCTCTACACAGCTATACAATTACAGCTATGCAATTACTTTATTACATACATATAGAACTAATTCTCTGGCCCAGCAATGTCTGAAATGTCACAGTATTTTTCTGGTATAAGTTTAATTGATTTAGCACACAGGCTTGTTTCAATTTTTCCATGAATACTGTTATCTATTTCAAGTAATAAAGTTTGTCAAATTGTTATGATGGATATCTCAGACATAATAATAAGCATTGTACATAGAATCTTTTCCAGTAATTATCATATTTTCATACAAATGTAGAACTTTTACAAAATTATGTGCATTAAATATGCAATAATTTTATGCTAAGAAAAAGTAAAACTGATCATTTATAGAAATTGTTGTGCATGTCTATATGTATAAAAAGGGTGGATTACAAAAAATATTTTCCTATACAACTCTTTAAAAAGGAATATGTGATGCTGCTTTGCTTTTAAGGACCAAATGGCACAGAATTTTTGTTTGGAACCAGTTGATCAGCTGCTGAAAGAAATTAAATATTTGGTTAACCAGACTTCATATCCACCCTAAAAATTAATCTAATTTGTTGGCAATTCTTGCAAGCAATCTCTTTGCTAGGACTGACTTTATTTAAAATGTCCATAAGGATGAGCTGTTTTGCTGGGCTCTGATGATGGTGAGTGACTGATCACACACACACATTTAAAGCCTTCTAATCACATATCCTTCCACCATTGGAAGGAAAGTGGAGTTTTTAAAAAAAAAAAATGCTGATGTGGCACGAATGCAAGGCTAAAGACTCTTATCTATCTACAATTTCCTTGTGATGCTACAAGAGAAAGAATTTCCTGGAAAGTTTTATGTGCTCATTAGAGGACATAAAGTAAGTTTTATGCACGTAGATGACACTTTAATTAAATTGTAAAACATTCTAAGCCATTTCCCCTTTCTCCACCAACAAAGGTCAACATAATCTTCCATTATTAAGGAGACTCTGTCTGTTTTCAGGCACTTCATGCAGAATTCATAAGAAATTCAAAACCTATTTTGTTTAGAAGTATTTCCTTCAGTCTCTACACACTATCTAAAAAAAATCATACAATACTAACTCCATCAATGTATAATTGTTGTGATACTGACTGGCGAATTTTAATGAATGCACTCCAGGTCAAGTCAAGAAGATAAGAAATATTGTTTGTTATCTTAATGAAGTTTAGTATTTTTTATCTTTTTAAACTCTTTCAGAAAACCAGGGGATCTTTGTCTCTGTGGTAATCAGACCTACATGTAAGGCCATATGACATTTTTATCCAAATTTGCTGCTTTCAAGAATGCAGGCCAATTTTTGTACAGAAATACTGCTACAATTCAGAATATAACATTAAAGAGTGTTATATGGAAGTCAAATGTTTTTATAGAAAATTAAGGGATTTAGATATAGCACCCTTCTTTATTCTGTTCTTCCGGAATGGGAGAAATAGAAAGTGGTATGTAGGTATTAATTTTATAGCACAGAAAAGGCTGCTTTTTAATGTTTGCTTTGTTAAACTTCAATGTTATATTGAACATTAAATAATAGAAACTAAGATTTCTCTTTAAATGAAGACAAAATAATGGGATATTCTAAATAAGTTCAACTTATAGTGTTGATTCCACTAAGGATGATAGGAAAGAAAAAGAAACAAAAAATAGTGGAAGAATGGAGGACACAAGGGGAATAGACTTTTGCTTTTCAAGCCAGTAGAAGTGAAATGCCAAAATGTATATTTGCTTTCTTGGTACCTGGTCCAAATATACAACATATGTAGTCTTAAGGGACTTCAGAATAGTATTAAACTTCAAAATTTTCCAAGTCAAATGCAAAACACACATGCACCCTGATGTCTGGATGAGCTATTTCTAGCATAATAAATCCAGCTATCAGTTTGTTATACTTTTTTAAAGGTCAATTATATTCTTTCTGAGGAGAATAGGAGGGAAAAAACCCTGCAAACAGCTTCTTCCCTCTTTAAATGATTTTATATTACATTAAAGATGGTCTACAAACTACAAGAGGTGAAAAAATGGTCAGAACAGGCATCCAAGGTCTTTGTGTCAGGAAAAAGTATGCACAAAAAGAATGCATAGCCTTCTAACCAAAAAATGCAATAGCCTTTGAAAAGTTTAATCTCCTGAATAACACATATCAAACTGAGACCACCGTTTTCTTTCATTACAAAATCTGCAAGGGTTTTCTGTGTTCCAACATGAAGAAAAAAAAGTTTTAAAACTATAAAAATAAAAAAAATATATAAATTTCACTATCTTTTTGTATGAAGCATCAAGCTTCTCTAAGCTTCTTGGTCTAGGCAGAAAATCCAATCATTTTAATTAGCTAACAAATGCAACTATCAATGCATTTTGAAGTTCACCATTAATAAAGCTAACATTCACAACAGTGGATTTGAATGAACATGGCTTGAAGGGAAAAATACATTTTCTTAGAAAAGCTTAATTAGGTAAGTAGACTAAGGGATAACAGCCTAGAGTGAAACAAATACTAACAACAAACCTAGCAGCTGCACAGACTTTAAGAGCATTTTCACTGCTGCCATTCTTCATGGGTCCTGAACACCAAAGGGGATGTGGTGATGGATGGGGAAGCCAACACTAATTTCTGAGTTTTTAGCATCCTCTATTTTAAACATTAGAGGAAAAGAAAATAGTTCAAAAAGGAGTACAGAATAGTTTTTTCCAGCTCAAGACTGTTAGTCAAAAGTTGGAAAGAGTCAACATCTCTTAGATTTCAGTGGCTCTAAAGTGATTAAGTGAAGCAGATGTTCTCACTCCTGTTTTACTTTCTGACTGGTGTAAAGATCAAGGGATAGTTATCCTGCACAGGTGGTGCAGCTGCTGGCTATCTCAAAAAAGCAGAATAACTGAATGACAAAAAGGATTTAGAAACTCTGTGGCCCTATATGACGTTCCCATAAAATTTCATTAGCACCTTGGTGGACTACAGTTTTTCCATCACTATGAGAAAAGGTATTTTTAATTTTAGGGGTGACAAACAATCTCCTTTTATAAGTGCCAAGCTCATTATAAATAGATTACCTAGCATGACAGTCTGCACTATGTGGCTCAATGAATGTGCTGCAATATGTTTTGTTTCTGTCACTGAATGTGGTTGCTTCAGGGAATAAACTCCTTTAAACACCTGCTAATATAGGAGTAAATCTCAGCTTTACAGGAACATAGCAAAGGTGAAGATACAGAAAAATGGATAGAATTAAATTACAGCGAAAGTGACAAAACCAGGCAATGCATCAGATCCACAAAGTCCAGCTATGTCTCTCCAGCACTTTCAACTTCTTGCAAAAATACTGAAAGTTAAATAGACCATAAGGTGCATGGGTTTATGTAACTCAAACTCGTCAGCTCTTTCAACTCTTAAGCCCTGAAAGAACAAACATACAATGAAGGGGGAAACAACTCCAAGCTTACTCAAGAAATAGCTGCACACTGAAATATCACACCAGAAATTTATTTTAAAATAGTAAAATAAGATTTTTTTGCTTTATTATAACATATATTCAGAAGATAACTGGAAAATGGAAAATTATTAAAAAATTACTTTTTATACATCAATACATTTACACTGTAAGATCCTGTTCTGATATCAGAATTTTTTCCCTGTGCGCATCCACATTCAACCTATACTCATCCTTGACTCATTGCAATGCTATATGATGGAGAAATGATGTCTTACAATTCTTTTAAGATAAGTTAAAAGCACTAAATATTTCATTATAGTCAAAGCAAGATCTATATGAGTGAAAAATACCCTTCTGTATTCTGAAAGAAGGAATACACACAGCTGCTGGGTTGCTGTACTACCTTTAGTATATTAAAACGTTTTTAAAAAGCTCCACAAAAAGCCAACATGATGCAATGCTACTTCAATTTTCTTGCTGTTCTGTAGGACAATGTCTGTAATGGTTGGGACCAAGCCTTATGTTTGCCAGTTTTTTCAAGTCTGGATATACAAATTCAGTAGTTTGGAACTCAACCTTATAATGTCTAAGAAAAGGAAAAGTAAAATAAATTTAAAAATTAATTCTCCAGTTATAATTAACTTAAAATAAGCATATGTAGTGTTAAATCAGACAAAAGTAAGTGTGAACAAGTATTTACTTTTACATCTCACACTGTGAAAAGTAACCAATTCAGACAGGACTTTGAGATTAAATGTTTTCTGATGTAACTTTTACCAGGTTCCCAAATATTAGGGGCTCCACTACTCATTTGCTATTGGAAAAGAAAACCTGATTGGAAACCTCTGCTCAACATTCCTTTGCCCTCTCCACTGTTTTAGGCTGCCAGTCTACAGAAGCTCACAACCCCTTCACCTATGAGAGCTGAAGTAAAAAATTAATCACAAATTGAAACCCAAGGACAATCACCCACTACCAGCATCCAAAAAAACTCATTAGTCAAACAGTGACAGACAGAGGAAATGAAAGCTACATCTATATCAGGATGGTGATGGAGGAAACCATCACCATTCTGATATAGAATTGTGTATGTATCTAAAATTCTTTGAGCTATTTGAGTACACATCAGTTTAGCATTGTGTATGATACTCATCTGAAAAAGAGCTCCAAAATATTAAAAACACCTAACACAATCTGATCCTGCACAGAGAAGGTTCTAAGGTATCACTGTTTTAAGATTTTTTTTCTTGTCATTTTTACTTATAACACAATGATCTTAATGTCAAAAGCCAAAAGATAATGAAACACTTGTTTTGCTTTCTGCATAATGCCAAAGACCCTTTTAAAAAGTTTTTCTTCATTAAAAGGTATCTTGCAAATATTTGCTAAAATAACACTCCTCCCTAAATAAAACACGGCAGTGAAGAACAAGTGTAAAATCCTAACTAGAAAAAAAAATTGTCTTGCAACCCCAACAGTAGTTCTTCATGTTAAATTTATGATGGACTCTTAGAGAGAGCAAGTTCTGCATGACCTGAAGGTGGATCACCACAAGCCACACACTAAATAGCAGATACCTGCAGCTAGGATGCCCCTGTAAAATTAGGTTACCTTTATAAGGAGAAGGACAGGGAGCAGCACTTTCACCAAAATACAGGGCTCTAGTAGGACAAAGCTGTAAGACCTTTAAGGCTGCTGGCCCTCACAGTGCAGAAAACAGCTGTGGCTGCTCTCAGTGTGCTCACCTGGACAGGCCAGAGCAGTAGGAATATGCCAACATATCCTGCTGGCTGCAATACTGAATTTCAGTGCCCAGACTATGAGCATTTGGAAACTACTCCTGGATGTGTCAGCAATTGCAATGAAGTTTGAGTCAAGGAAGAAAACTTCTCAATGAGCTACAGCTTTATGCACATATGAAATATGGTATGTAAAAAAACTGTACATAAAAAGATTAATTTTGACATTGAAATGGATCTCCTGTGATGCCTAAGGGAATTTCAGAAATTTCTTTCTGAAGAAATGCAACTATTCTAGATGCATTTCCAGTTCATTCAGTTACAATCAAATTACTTTCCAGGTAAAAAACAAGGACTAAGGAAGTATCCAAATGTGACATGCCCCTTCCAATGCAGTATCACCTCATTATTAAAGACAGTAGAAAACAGAAAACCTGCCTTTCTTGACTTCGTGCGTAACTGAAAATTTGAGCAAACTAGAACCTCTAAAGCCCTGAGTGTAATACTTACTATTTGTGTGCTCATGTTGCATCTGCAAGAAAATTAATTTACTCTGTTCTTAAAGAAATGTAGCTATACATGAACAGCCACTTAGCAAAAAATGCAATTTTTACATATAAGTGCCATTAAACAATTGGTAAATTTCAATGTATATGAGAGGATTGGAGAAAATTAGAAGGCATCATGAACAAGTTCACCAAATTGCAGATGTGTATGACATGGCCCATGCTTTAGCTGCTGATTTTTCTACTTGTACCAAAACTCAGATCAAGCACTATTTTTCAGCCATGACTAGGTTGCCTCCTCAGCCAGTTGAATTGAGCTACTGCAGTCCCAGAAGTACAAGCAAAAACAACTCCTGGCATCTTTAAATACCTTCCCAGTGAAATTGGGATTTGTTTTTTTCTGGGTTACCATCATTTTAGGGGCCCTTGGTTTATTTTCACAGTTATCTAGGACAAGCACAAATTCTAAGAGCTCACAGCTTCATCCTTTCACTGTCATCACGTGACATGTCTTTCCCACACCACACAACTAGTTTATTCACGACAGTTCAAACACAAAGATAACCTAAAGCCCAAGGCTTCAATTCTGTTACCCTCAACATCCCATTAAATAAATATTCCATCATTCTACAAGATTATTCCTGGAAATGGTAGTTCAATTACTAAAATTATATTTGAAGAAATAAGTGCTGAGATACAAAGCAGAATCATTTTGTGGTCATAATTAGTGTAACAACAGAATCACATGGCTGTGGTAAACCTCAAAAATAATCTAATCCACTTCCCAGAAAATCTCAATTACATCTATGTATCATTCCTGACACAGTCTGATTTAAAATTATGTAAATTCCTTGATACACCAAGGTAGCCTAGAGCTCCAACAGCCCTTCAGTATCAGCATTTGTTCCACACTACACTGTGGGGCTGTTCTGCTGCAACTTATCATTTGTCTTTCTATTCACAATGCATTCGTAGGCTACTGCACTTCTTGCAACCATCTTTTTTCTGTTTGCAGACACAAACCTCTTCTCTACATTGAAATGGCCAAGTTTGTTAATTTTCATCACTGGTCACATTTTTAGATGCTATATTATTCTCCCTCTTCTCTGGATTTTCCAATTTTTTTCATGAAACTTAGCATATGAAAATGGAAAATGGCCAGCACAGCCAGATAAATTTGCACATTCCACAAGTTTTACTTATGTTAATTCACCCCAAAACTATGTTTTCTTTATTCACAGAATCATAAGCAATGAACTACAAGGCAAATCAGCCATCAATAACCACCACTTCTACAAAACTGAATTACAAAATGATACACAAGTCAGCAGTTTTCCTCAACTATTGCTTCTTCAATTGGTTAACCCCTGCCCAAGCACAGTTCTTCCCAATGCTCAGTAGCTTTGCAACTCAAAATTCCTAAAATAGCTTCCCAAAGGAAATATATTCTTATATTCTGCATATGTACATAATAGTATACACATAATATTATATAAATATTAATCATAGAAATAAACTATAGAAATAAAAATATTACAAAACGAGGCAGCGCAATTTTAAAAAATTTATTTAATAGAGAGGGTAAACCAACAGAGGTAATTTTAGTGCTTTCTATCTGGACTAGTGCTCATTTCTGTCCATGGCTGCACCCACTGTCATGCCACTAAAACTTTCCAAGAACAGAGTTTGAGAACAGCTTCATGACTGAGCATAAGCCTTTTTCAGACTCACATTAATCTAAGCTTCAGCCTCCTAAAAGCTTCTGTATCTTCCTCACACTCTCCCTCTGCCTTCTTCTGTGAGCCAGTGAACTTATAAAGTATTCTCACCATTAGCACAATATTCAAATATGCCCCTAGAAATAGAAATAAAATTAAAAGAAGTAAAAATAAAAACAAGATATATGGAAATTTGCAGATTTTGTGTCAAGTTTACTGTAGGCTCAGTTATGTCAGTGATAAACATGACAATTACCATTGTGGTAAAAAAGGGAACAAAACAGAGGCTTTGCTATCAGAGTAAGAAAGAAAGCACAAGTATATTTGCCACTGGGATAATAAGGAAAATTACTGCTATAGGGGTGAAAACTGCAATTCGAGCTACTACACAGTAGCTCAATGCAGGCATTTGCTATGAATACAGAAAAAGGCAACCCATTAATGGAAAAATGAAAGATGCTTCTGTTTGTCTCTCAACTTCATTCTTTGCTTTGGGCTGGGAGAGGGGGGAAGAGAGAAATTAATTCAAATACAAATAACTGAACCAAAATGGATTTTTAAACAAATTTAGCAGTGATTTTATATTACAAGCCATAGATTAGACAATTAGCATCTTTGTAATAGTGTCAGCCTACAGACATCATAAGAAAGTATAATTAGACACCAATTTTTAACAAGGTACTTTCATGAATTAAGTCATCCAAGGATACACAAATATAAAAAACCACATCCAACCAATAAAAAAAAAAACCACAAAAAAACACAATCATGGGTTTAGGGACTGAACAAAACACCATTCAGGATAGAAATGTCACAATTTCATTTTAAATCTGGATAGCACTGCACATTTGTGTAGCAGTAATTCATTCCTGTGTCCCGCATCTGAGAAGTGAAGACTGCCAGAGAAACTCAGATATTCACCATAGTTGTTCTGGTTGTACACTGGGCCCAGCCACAGAAAACATCAGAACTGCCTGGAGCTCGTTTGAGTCTTCTCCAGATGGGACATAACAGGGACACTGACAATACCATCTTGTCCCCTTCTTCCTCTTATCTCTTCTCTTCCATGCAAAAGGCTTCAAGGTTGGTATAAAATAAAATTTTGAAAAATCCATACTCTTAAAGAAAAAGTATGTATTCTACTACAATTCTCACTTTGTATTCTCACTTACTTTGTATTGCCAGGATAATGAAAGGAGAAGACACAAGGGCAAAACCTTGTCTTTTCTATTTGTGTAATACAAATCCTTGGTTACCCTCTACAGTGAGCACAGATACACAAGTGAAAACCTCAGCAAATAATACCAGGGCCAAAGCAGGGGACTTCACTCCAGTAAAGTCAGTTCAAAGATACAGATTATATGGAATTTCATTTTAATATGAGATATCTGTAAATGGCTACAAATAGCAAAGACACTGAATAAACTATTCTCCCTCACAAAGTATATACTGATTCTTTCCTGCCATGGATATCAGAGCATCTTATATCTCTTCAGATCTGAATATCCTAATCAATGTTAAATAATGCTCAGATTAACAGGGAGATATTCTCATTACCCAGCTTTGAAAGACACTGTAGTGTCAGTTTTTGTTTGTTCACAAATATTAGTGTTCCCAAAATCCATTACCCACATGTTCATTTATAGGACTGTAATCCTTTTTTTTTTTTTACTAGCCTCAACAGTTGTTTTAATTTTCACCCCATTTCCTGCCCCTTTCCTTTCTTTTCCCCACCCCAGATGCCTAAATTTTTTTGCATCTGACCTTCTCATAACCAGCAATCCTATGAAGGAAATTATGGTACCTTTCTTGGCTGTATTTACTGAATACAAGATATAGTTGAGGGAAACTACAAGTTATTGGAAAAAAAAAATCCCAAACAAAGTAACAACTGGTTAAATAAAATTTCTTTATAATTTCAATTTAAAAGCTTATGTTTGAAAAGAAAACCCAAACACTAAACCACAATACAGTAGCTTACTTACAAAACAACTGCTATGCACATAGACTGACAGACACCTAACCAAATAGTAGTGTCTCCAGAGGAGCTGAGCACCTATTTTCATGAACAGAAAAGAACTATAACATTATGAAAACAAATCCTCACATCAGCATTTACATTATCTCAATCAAAATGTCCTCTATCAACATGACACCAATTTAGAAGGAATGCATGTTTGTCATTACCAACAATCACTAAGCAACTGACAACAGAATTCAACCTTTTTAACTGACATAAAAATATCAACAGAAACATCTGCTCCATGTCCCCTTTTTTCATGCTTTCCCTTCAGTGCTTTCAAATGGGAATGACTGTGTCCTGGCAACCTCCTAGAAATCACTTTTACATCTTTTTCACATAATGGATGAGCTGTGAAATTAGTAAAATGTTAGATGGGTACCTTGGGGTCTGCCCTGCTTGGCACACTATTTTGTCAGTATCTGTTTCAATAGCAACACTGTAGAGGATTAGCTTGGCACACTATTTTGTCAGTATCTGTTTCAATAGCAACACTGTAGAGGATTAATTTAGACTATTTACTGAGGGGATGAGAATATAAAGTGTCAGGTTCTGAGAAAAAATGCCTGTCTGCACACCTACAGAGGAGCTCAGAGAACCAATGGCAGGACAGAAGCCAGAATAATACCCGGCCAGGCTGCTCCCAGGCCCACTACAGGAGCCATCAAACCATTCAAGCACATCTGACTCAAACTAAGGATGCATGCCAAGTAACAACCAACTTGTCTGGGGCTGTCACAGCGCAGCCTCAGCTCCACTGTGTGGGGATGTAGCCCATCCCCTCATCACCATGAGCCACTAGCAGCAGCTCTCCCCAAAACCTTTCAGACCAAGGAATTTTCTGCCTTAGAGGGTGACACATCATGGGATGCATGGAGAATGTAGCTCAGGATTGCACAGGACTTACAGGATATTTAGGGATGGAACTAAAGGCAGGAAAAAGCAGATGGCTAGCCATTTTTGGAGGAGGAAAAGGCATAGAGAAAAAAGAGGAGTAGGTATAAATGGTGGTGTGGTAAGTATGCTTGCGTGTTGGGGTTGATAGGAAAGTACAAAGAAATTGAAAAACCTTAAAATGGGGGGAACAGAAGAGGGCTTGAAAAGGAGAAACGTAGTTAAGAATTTCAGAAAGATAGAGCTCAGTTAGCTTGAGCATGAATCTGAGAAATGCAGTGATATTTGTAGTGCTCTGAAGTAGCAGTGGAAAATATAAAAAAAAAAAGTTGCAAACAACACATTGTATTCATCCCTGTTTTAGAAAATCTATTAGTGCCTTCTGAACATAAAAGTATACTGAAAACATACCATACAGCAATCACAGACACAAGAAAATGTAAAGTTTGATGCACAAGTTCTTAGGCCATTAGGGAATAGGGATGGGATGAATTAACTAGTGCAAAAGCTACACAGGGATACATGGGCTTAAAAATCTGCAAGATGAGAATTAAGAAATACTATGCTTCTAGCAAAATAAAATTAATACTGCTAGATATACACTTAAGTATGTGTAAGTAGTACAGTTAAGGTTTCTACTGAGAAAATGAAAAACTAAAAACTAAGTCAACACATTTCAGTAGTTTTACTAAAACTAGAAAACTGTATTTGCACTTATGAAACAACAGCGATTTCCATGTTTTTGTAAAGTTATGATAATACAGATGATTCCTCCGGCTTCAGTAAAATATTTAAAAAATTCCAGTAACCTGTCATTACTTCTGCTAAGAGGTTCGTCCAGCCAAGATAACTATTGGCTGTCCTACCTAAGGTGAAATTTTAAAGTGATAGTTATGGAGCATGACTGATACCCAGCATCTACTTTTTCTGACAGATTTTGGTTCTAAAACTTTCCCTGCTTTATCTCCTTTTTAAATTACAGCACATTGGGAAGGAGAATAAAACTCCAACACCACGCCCACCCCCCCCCCCCCCCAGACTAAAACTACAGAGAGGCATAACAGCTCTTACCCCTGAATGAAAAGGGTTAATGTAGACATTTTATTCCTAAGGAAGGCATATACAGGTGCAATACATTTATGCTGCAAAATAGTGAAAGAAATATAATGATGTTCAAGAAAGGTAGAGTCCATAAACAAGAACCAAACTGAATCAGAGCCCCCACCATCTGGAGCACATATCATTCACATGGAAGTAGCATAAGAGAAGTAGTATGACAACAGAATGACAATAATTATTCTTTATGTTTATTTACTGCAGGAGCCATACACTTACTCTTATAAACATTGCTATACTAGTTATTAAGACAAAATATGGTGTAGATTGCACAAGAAGTATCTCAGGTTTTCACTCCATTTAATTATTTTTTTTCCACAGTCCTATGAGATTGATAATGCAGCCTTCAACACATCAGAAAAACTCATTGTAAAGGCAGAATTTATCAAAACTTTCTGCACTAGGTTATGTACATAAAAAAGCTACAAACCTGGATAATATCTGGTTATTCACTGGTGCACAGTGTCTTTTAATAGCAAGCCTAATAATACCCATAATGTTCCTCTACTTTGAATTGCTAAAAAACCTTTTAAAGAACAATTTCATGTGGACAGATAAAAATATATTTGCATGCATATGTGAAGAAATTCTCATTGCTTTGACTATGGTACATCTTTAACAATTGATATTTGCATTAATTTCATTCTCTCATATCTGAGAAAATAGGATTAGAATGACTTCAAAACATGTTTTTTTATGTCTAATGGCTGTCAGTGGGATTTTAATATCAGCACCTTAAATAACTCTAATTGCAAAAAAGCATTAACAGTGAAGTATGCAATATGTTAAATTGTCTTAATGGAAAAGTTTAAGCTAATTAATTTTGAAGTCTTTATTTGCAAAGTTCTTTTCAGGCTATGAATTAATTCTGGCTTTGATTTCATGGTATAAATGAGCTGTTTTAAAGTTATCTATTGTTAATTACATGTTCTCTTTTAACTGTCCCTTGGAAACAATATTTGGTTGTGCATTGTAAACAACAACAGAGAACTGTTACAGTAGCCTGCAAAAAATTCAATTAATACCCAAGTTTTCCCAAATGCAGGCTGCAATTCAGGAATGTTACTTAGGTAGTTTGACAAGAGTTAGCTACAACTGAATTAAGAAAATTATTTTAGACCCTGACTTCATACCGTTCTTCCACTTGACCCCACCTGTAGAAACTTAGCTGCAAAACTCATGACACTTGATTCTAATGTAGAGATATATATAAACAACTCAACTAAACAAAACAGCTGTCTTGGTTTGAAAGACAGGTGTTTGCTAGTGAAGGCAGGACTCTGCCTTGGATTGGGGAATGTAAACCACCTCCCTCTGAATTATTAGAATTTTGAAATTAAGGGGCTCTCAGGCAAAGATATGAGGATAGGACTAACAGTTCTTTACCAGTATGTATAAAAAGGCAAACAAAACAACAACCACGGAATTAGTAACAAACAGAACCAGGGACCCCGTGACAGCCTTCTCAGCCGGGACGGGAGAGGGAGGAGAGGCTTTGCTTCACAAAGCCCTGCTGGGGCAGTCGATCCCAGTGCCCCAGCAGGACTCTGAGGAGCACTAAGCTGGAGTGGCAGGAATGAGCAAAAGATGCCGGGCTGGTGGACGAGATGTATCAGAGAACTTTCCGGCAGTGTTTGGAACTGCGGGGATGTCCCGGCAGGGCAGGGCAGGGCAGGGCAGGGCAGGGCAGGGCAGGGCAGGGCAGGGCAGGGCAGGGCAGCGCGGGGCTACAGCGCTGAGAAACCCAGAACGGCGCCGAAGGAGCGGCGGGGCTGGGGCAGCGGCGGGGCCGGCTCCGAGCAGGGCAGGGAGAGGCGGACTCGGGATTCCCGGGAACACAGCGGATGGTGATAGCTCCCTCTTTTAGGGAGGTAGGCCTTAATAAGGCTCCAAGTCAGACGAAGAAGACGAAGAAGAGTACGAAGAAGACTAAGAGGACGCTCCGGGTTGGGTTATGGCGAATTCCTTTCCGCAAGCAACAGCAGCCTCTGAGCATTCCCCGAATCCGCAGAGCGAGAGAGCTAGCAGCTGTCCCCTGCCCTCTCTTACCTGGGCCCAGCCAACCCTTTGTTTCCTCAAGTACGCATAAGTACCAGCAGTCAGCGTTTCCCAGCAAATCATAGGAAAAAATTCTGTAGGTAAGACTGAACAAACCAGAAGAAAAACCTAACCCGAAACAACAGCTAAAACCTGACGTCCAGTTTCACCCCTTTAGAGTCTCTCTCAAGCCTCACCCAGTAGAGTTATTTCCAGCTGATTTTTAAATTTCAGCATAATTACTGCTGGTTGATTATTCATATTCTACTTTGCATCCTAATATTAATTTTCTTCACTTTACCTTTGCCAAATACTACTGGTACTATTGCACATATTGGAACTGCAGCTCTTTCTGGCCTGAACACAGACCACATCCATTTACTTACAATAAAAAAGCAGGTTGCCAGCAATTTATTACACATTCTGCATTTTATAAACACCTGGTGCAGACCAACTCTGAGCTCAGCCAATAATAAATTATTAGTAGAAAAACTATAATTTATAACACTGAAACTAAGAACAATCTGATTTTCAAACAAATACCGGAGTTCAAAACTTAAAAAACTGCAACATCCCCAAGATAAAAAACTCCCAAAAAACAAACAAAAACCCCAAACAAATGAAAAAAAAATCATAGTAAAAAGCTTGTCCTTTTCAGTTTTGCAGGAATAGATTAAAAATGTGACAATTTTTGGCTTATATGTTACACATGAAAAATTACCAAGGAAGACTAAACCAACAACTTCAGTCTTGTTCTAAAACTGTATTTTAATAAAAAGAGATAATTTAATAGTCTTCTACATTTGAAAAGGCTTGCATTATGTTAAATCCTTTGAAAATATGTAATAAATAAAATATGAATCCACAAGGAAAATTATAAATTATGATGACAATTTCTTTGAAAAGCATTATCGAGAAAAATATTCGTCTCCTTAGAAAGGTAGCATATTGATTATACGATCCTTTTAATAAACCACTGTAAACAAAAGTCTTTATAAACAGGCTTTGAGAATCTCTATTCTCAATGAAAATAAACATTTGAGAAATAAGGTTTTGATTTTGAATAAAGCAAAATAAGTAATCAAATTTGAATATTTGATTACTTCAGATACAGAGTGTGCAAGAGGAGGAGAAAAATAAAATGATAGTGACAAAACCGGCAGAGAACAGTCAGTAGTTGAAAGTGCTTTCTCAGAATACTGTGAGCAGAAGAAAACAAAAGCCACTTTCTAGAGATTCCAGAAATTTTAGCTTATTTTTCACCCCCTATTTCTCCAAGATCAGCATTGCTCACACATCTCTACTGCTAAGCTTGAATGTGGAATTATTCACCTCCTGGAAGCTACTTAGACTCTGGTCTCAAGCAAGTCTTAAATGAGGGACTCAAAGGAGCAATTAAAAAAATCATAGGCTTCATCAGGGAGACCTAAACACCAGCTCACACGAGGATGAGGTGGTAGGGTGAGGAACTGTATTCCCTTTTCCTACAGCACCTTGTACAAAATAGTTGCTAATATCAGCACTAGAAGAGCTGATAACCCTTTTCCCATCACTGTACTCAGTGTTAGTTTCACAAATATTTCCTATAGACCCAGCCTCCCCAAATAAAGCAGCTCTGTCAAAATAATTGTTACCATTTCTCTAGCCTCACTTTCCTCGGAGTAACTTCACAATCCACCTCCCTACAAAGCTCCTCATTCCCATTGGTGCATCCCACAGCTACTGTCTTCCCTTAGCCCAAAACAGGCAAATTATGCCAAACACATGAGGAATAGGGGGGAATGGGAGCAAGTCAGATTTTGCCCTACTGAAAGCTCCTCTTTAATGTTTTTAAAAGTAAGCAGTTTGGCTTCCTAGTAGTGGTTTTCCTTCTTCCTTTCACATAAATCAAGCAATCTATCTGCCATGAACAAGTCTAATCAGCATTGTGGAGTCCCACTGCATGCCTTAAATGTCAGCTTTCCACTGCAGAAGCTCAGCCCAGAATGTTCTGCTGTTGTTTCATATGTTTGTATGTTTTCTATGTTTTTGTACTGTTCCATGATGTCTGGTGTTGTCTATTTACAAGTTTACTAATGGAAATTCTTCATTTGCTGCTAGGAAATTGTTCAGGCTTGTGTGATCTGTTCAGTCATATGGGTGCATGACTTTTGCTAAATCTCACTAAAATCAGATACTTGCAAGTCTGTAGCATATATCAATATTCCACATTCTGCAAAAGGTCCAATTCTGGAATCCAAGATTTGTTTACACAAAATGTTGCTAAACAAAATGACTAAAACATAAAGCTTCACTGGCAAAGATTCAGAAATGTCAAGGTGATAGTTTTAACAGCCCTGCACATAAATGCTCACAGGACAACTGAAGAGGAAAAAGTTTTATACCAAATATTCAAAATATAGGGCATTTCTGACTAGGTTGTATCTTCCACTTCCAGTGCATTAAAAAGCAACATTTTTCTGTCTTTGAATCAGAACATTCTTTCACAAGAATATCTTATGTATCACAGTTTCTGACCACAGAGGTATTTATTGAATTTTCCTGATAAAATAATGCTTTAATATGCTTGTCAAACTGCAAGGAATCTGCTTTTTCTAATAAATCAGTTTGCTATCACAAAGATAACCATGTTATTCTCATAATTCCTCCAGCCTCCAGTGAAATGGAAACCCATGCTCTTCTTGTTTAAGATGACTAGAAAAATGATGGAGTTAATTTTTTTCTTTTCCCTGAAGTAAATTTCAGTGCATCGTTTTGCCAAATTATGTATATATATTTTCACTATTTCCCAAATTGCTGACAGGAGAACACCCCTGCCATGACCATCTTTCCTATCTATATTCTAAATGTATGCAGTCCAGTGTTCTGGTTGCTATCCTGTTTACAGAAATACAGGAAAATCAGATATTACCAACTAACTGATGGAATTCTTGCTGAAGATCAGAGCCTATGCAGATTAAATTTGTGTTGATGACTATTAAATTTGGCAATAGCCAGCAATAAGAATTATCACAGCTTCTACAATGTTTCTTCCTCAAAGTGTGTTTCTAGAAAATATGAAACTCATTATTATAACAATATTTTTTTGGGAGATAATCAATATTCCTTGGAAAATCATCAATGTCCATTAGACTCCAGTGATATTTAATGTACTTATCATTTAAAGAGAAGTTTTATTCATCATTAACTTTGAATCAGGTTCTAAAATATAGGGTAACATTTCTTCCCAGCAAGCTGTGAGAAGACGGAATTCAGAGGTTAAATTCCCTTACATGGAAACTAAGCATCACTACATTGTTTCTAATATTCTTTTTGAAAAAAAACTTACAGCAAACAACCAGTCTAAAAACGTAAAAATCCTGTATGTTCTTTCTCAGCAGAGTTGCATTCTCTGTATATATATGGAGCCTCTTCTAGGGACAAGAATATGTAAGGTTGTATTTCTCCTACTGTCTTACAGAACTAACACTCAACAGATATGATCTGGATGCTACTCCCTCTTATGGACTAATTGAAGATTTTATTAACAATCTTCCTGTCTGATATTCTTAAAGGAATCTGTACAGCTGTAAAAGCAAAGACAGTGTTTGAAGGTGAAGTAAAAGAAAAATAACTTGAACAAGAGAAGAACTTGTCTTTCATAAGAGAATGCTCTGGAGAGATCTTATAGTAACTTCCAGTCCCCAAAAGAGCCTACAAGAGAGCTGGAGAGGGACTTTCTATAAAAGTATGTAGTATTAAGAAGAAGGGGAATGGTTTTAAACTGAAAGAGGACAGGCTTAGATTGGATATTAGGAAGAAATTCCCTTCTGTGAGGGTTGTGAGATACTGGAACAGCTTTCCCAGAGAAGCTATGGATGCCCTGTCTCTGCAGGTGCTCAAGACCAGGCTGGAAGGGGCTCTGAGCAACTTGGTCAAATGAAAGGTGGCCTTGTCCATGGCATGGAGGTTGCGACTAGATGATCTTTATGGTCTCTTCCAACTGTAGTGGGTTTAGTGCTGACCAAATGCCAGTGCACCCACTAGAAATTATTTACTCATTTCCTGCTGTGAGATATGAATTAGGAAGAAGAGGGAAGAAAAAGCTCAAAACTTTAAAGGGTATAAAGAAAAAATTTATTAACAAAATTAAAAGAAAAATGATAAGAAAAATCAGAATAAATCTTCAGAATACTTCTCCCCTCAGACCCTCTTTTCCTTCCCACTGACAATGTAAAGAGACAAAACCTGGAAATTTCAGTCAGTTTATCATCTCTAAAATAATATTTCTTCAGTCTACTTAGCAAGAGGAGTCTCTCTTGCCATGTCATGGAGACTTCACAAGAAACAGTTCTCTCATGGCTTTTAAATTCGAGGAATAGCAGCTGCCTGGAAATCTGCAATTGTGAAGTCCCTCCCATCTTTTGCAGCCTTTCCACAGCTGCGTTCGTGGGCCATGTCAATTTATTGGGGTACTATTTTAAGGATGAGCTGTTCTAGCATAAAAGCAAAAGTTCTTTTCATCCATCTCTGGGTACAGAGGTTTTCTTCTTTTATTTCTGGGGCAAAGGTTCTCATCTCTCTCTGTTCAAATTTCTCATTGGATCATACCAACATCTACTTGCTTCAATACTGGTGCCTTGGCTCCCCCTAATGCATTTCCATGAGTTCCAGGGGAAAAAAAAACAAAGTCTGATATACCAAATATATCTTCACAATAATTTCACAAAAAAAAAAAAAAAAAGAATGAAAGAAAGAAAGAAAGAAATTTCAGCCTAAGACTAAGGTATCTCCTCAGTCACCTCTAGAATTTGACTCCTTCACTGACCTCAGAATCCCACAATGTCATCTCTATGTGCCTTCCAACTTTCTTTTTCCTGATTCAGGAGAGAATTGGTGATCATAGGTTCATTCGTTCCTAAGCTTTATCAATTTAAATTTTTTATAGAGTTCTGCAGCATTAAAAGGCTGATCTCATCCAGGCTCTGCAATCAAGGAATTGCTGTGTCTCTTGCTGCTGACCACGAGGTCTCTGCAGGTAAGTCACAATGGCTGCCCACACCACCCCTGAGCCTTTCCTTCATGCAGGACACCAGGAAAAGAAATAAAACTGCTGCTGCTGCTTTTGTCCTGTCCACAGCATGGCTGGCTAAAAACAGCTAAGCAAACAAAGTTCATTGTGAGTCATGCCGATATAGTGCCAGTTTTGGGCTGTGCAGTCTAGCCACGTGGCTGCTCCCAGTCTGGGATGGCGGTGGCCACTCCTGGCTCTTGTCCCCACCACACAGCTGCTCCTGGTGCCAACACAGCCTACGGCTGACATGGCCCAGTGGCACTGCTGAAAAGGACTGGCAGGCTCTGCTGGGAAAGGGGGCCCAGCCACCCTGCTGGGGCAGGGCTTGGTGGGCTCCCCAGGAAGGGCTCCCTGCCGAAGGAGGAATAGCTGCCCTGACAGAACAAGCCAGGCCACCAGCAGGGACAGCCCCCAGTTACCTATTCAAGGCCAGAAGCCAAGAGAGCCTTCCTGGGCTTTGTTTGTCTTTAAATGTGCTTTTCCACAGAGGTGTAACAAGCTCTTTTGAGTGGATTAACTGGGTATCAGTCTTCCAAACTAGGCAGCTGATTGGTTCTGCCCAGTCCCCACAGGAACCAGTTCCGCAGGTAGTTGACTCCCTCCCCCACCAAAAACCAAATCTTCAATAAACCACGATGCCAAGCCAAACCATTCCATGATTCTATAACCATTATTAATTTTTATGTGCAAATGGAATATTTTTGTTACTGAAAGTTATTAGGAGAAGGCAAATACCATAAAATAAGGTGGTTCTGGCTTTTTCCTAAATCTAATGAAGTTTATGCAGGAAGTGGAAGGTAGATACATCACCATCATAGTAAATTCTGTAAGTCCTTTCTTGTGTTTATCTTAAATGCAGATTCTAGAGAAAGTGTGCTTTGGTCTATATTATAAAATATCTCAGAAAACAAAGCTTGAGTGATCATTAGTTATCCAAACACACCATTTTAGAAATTATGCCACCTTGTTTTAAAGAAGCTGTAAACAGGAGGAAGAATATTAAAACATAAAACTAGATTAATAAACTGGTGCAAAGTGATGGAAACGAGAAATAATCAGGAAAATGAGCTCCTGTTCTCAAAGGTTTCAGGAACAATTTACTAATAAACTCTAGAAAAGTATCAGTTTAATAACTCTGTATGAGCAGGCCAGCCTTGTGTAGGCTGCAAAAGTTAATTAGTCAGGGCTTAAAATATAGATAATACAATAAAGCTAGTAAGGATGATACTTGCTTTCAATTACAACTCAAATAATCGTAAAAATAAAGTTGTAAATATTGTATTACTTCAAATCATTATTTTGGAGTAAATTCATTCATTTGTCTTTCAGTCTTGCCTAATGGTAGAATCAGTGCTCTAGTCTGATATTTGCCAGGCCACAGAATTTCGTTGGGCATGAATATCCCTTAACTGAAAGAAATCTGGTAGATTCCTAGGGTATTTAAAGTGAAATGAGAAGTATAACTTTCCAGTAGTTTTGGTTAATTTGCCATTGGGCTCTAGGGACCCAACTGTACCTGGATGAAACAAATTATCATTTCCTCTGAATGGCTGCTTAAGCCACAGAGAAATAACAACATAGTGGACACAGAGCTTGGAGATTCTGGTGTATCTCTGAAGGTGAAGAACCTTCCTGTAAGAGTGTCATATTAAAAAAAAAGAAATTATTTCTTAATCTTAAAATCGAAGACAAGTGTAATTGATTTATACAGTTGGAAAAACAGTAAGAATTAAAGTTTTTATTTCAGATTTATTTATTTGGAACTTTTCTTTCTCTAGCTGTTTATTTCTGGTTCATACTCCCTGCTGTGTCTCAGCCCCAGAATACATATTTATCCATATCTCTAGCCTAACTGTTATTTTCACTATCATATGATATATTATGGCCAGACCTGTATGAAACAAAGTCATTTTGATTCATAAGGTGTTCATGCAAACCATTTCTCTGTTTCACTTCAAGGAGTTCATCCCTTGAGTTTGTCTTTGAGTTTCAACTTCAAAGGAACTTAAAACTGCAATCTGAAATCCAGTCAAGGCTGCAAAGCTTTACCTTGTTTCAGGTCAAAAGCTCAGGAAAATGTTGAATTACCTGAACAAAGCAAAATCAATTCCCTAAAAAAACCCCTTCAGTAGCACAGAATTATCTTGTTCCTTTTAGTTCAGCATAACTCAAACTCATTAAAATCATCAACTACAGTTACAATCCCTACTAACATATTCTTGACTCCAACCTCTTTGAGAAATGCCGTTATACTCCCCACAAAATCATACACTGTGCAAAGAAAAGCATATTTTACTGTGGCATATAATACAATTTGATTTGTAAAATAACATTATCCTTAAGTAAAATGGTACTGAACAAGTACTATCTGCACTTAAACACTTTCCAGCTCCACAGAATCACATCTGCTATATTTTTTCATGCAATCTGCAATGCTGTTTGAAATTGCTTACAGCTATTTTTATACCACACAACACTTATTGTTCCAACTTCCTCCTTCCTCAGCATATATTTTATCCTGCTTCTGCCACAAACTTTAGAATTCAAAAGCAAAAGGCAGCCTACTAGGTGTGTCTGAATATACACACACTCACTGCACAAGTAGGGTCAGCATCAGTGCAGCAGAGCTCAGGTCCCAGACCTCAGGACAGCATGACTACAACCTCTGGCAAGCTTCAACAAATCCCCTCATTATTTGCAGCTGTATCTGGAACATATTACTGTAAAAACTGACAGTTACTACCTGCTCAATAAAAGAAGAGTTAAGGTTATCTCAGTCTGTATCTTGACACTGGATTTTTTTTCTCATATTTGTGCCATTAACTTCAATACTCTAGGAAGACATAGTATTTCACTCATTCTGACAGGATATCTATCAAGCAAATAACTTTCTGCTCAACCTTGTTTTGTAAGAAAGAAAACTTCTAAACTATTGCAGCACAAGGTAAAAACAAAAATAATGTTCTTTAAGTGAAAAAAGGTAACAAAACTAAAGCTTGCACATCTAAGTTAGAAACTTTGCCTGAACTAGGAAAGTAAAAGCTCTTGAACAATGTGTCTCCAAATGACCTGGAGAGTGTATGTAATCCCATATACTTTATCAATTCCACAAAGACAAGACAATATACTCCAAATCCCTCTTTTGGTACTGCAGTTCAGCAATGCCTTTTACTTGCCTTATTGCACTGTTTTATCCATAAAAGGCAGGCGAAAATCTTATTAAGAAAAATGTCACATCTCCTTGGATTATTATTTCTTCATTTTGTAATAGACATGATTTCAGAAAAGCGATGGCATCCCTTTTTCCTTCCTATTTCTCTTTGTAACTCAAGAAAACTTAACGATGTTCAGCTATGTCTTAAAAGCTGGTCTGCACACCACAAAGGAGCACAGACAGACATAAATTCTATTTTCTTTCCTAAAATTAGACACAACCATGCCATCGCTGTGCATATTCCCCCTTGGTGGAAAAAGGGCTGCCATGCAATCTCTCCTACAGACCCTGGTACCTTAAATATTTCTCTTTAATAAAAATTAATTTACTGTTTTACTCTTACAGTTTTATAGATTCAATAGCCAGATCACAGAGAACTTTGCCATTCAACGTATTAATAGGTATTACATAAAATATAACCCCTCTTACATTTATACAATCTTTAACCATAAATTAGGTTTTGGTTTTAATCCAAACAAGTGTGAATGGTCAAACATTTTCTCACTGGTTTGGGGTTTTTGCTTAAATCTGAAAAAAATCTGCAATTATCTTTTTAAAATGATACATAGCTGTATTTAGGGTAATTAGCAAAGTAATATAAACTTGTATGTCTATAAAACCTGGCTTCAATTTCAACTGATCACCTGTTCAAAAGCATTTTTACTCTCTTCTCAATATTAGGAGATTGTTGGCAAAAGGAAGAAGTGAACAATAGTAAGGACTGGATATATTTTCTTTGTGTCCTAGGTATTTTTGCAGATGAAAATTCCACTTTATTAACAAATCAGGGGAGGAACAGAAGATGGATGCCACTGACTCAGCATTCATTGTTCAGAACCTATAAAAGGACAACAGTACCTTTTTTCTTCCAGTGCTTTAATAGGGTAGGGCATGTGGAGATCATAGGAAATATTCTTATTTCAAAAACTCATAACCACAGAGCAAATAATTAGATTTTAAGTTGGCTGATAATGGTATCTCCTCAATGGCCTCCTATCTAGAATTTGACTCCTTCTTCACTGACCTCAGAGTTCCATGTCATCTCTACGTGTCTTCACACTTTTACACTGATAATCAGTGTATAAACACACTTTGGGGTTAGCAACCTGAAACAGCATCTCAAGCAGGAGTCAGCAGCTCTCCCCAACAGTTTAGGGCAGATTCACTGTTTCCATTTGAAACTATCTTGTATGCAATTGCTGAGAATGTGTTTGCTCAATACACCCAGCTGCTGTTGAACTGCTTTGGTGTGTTGTATGGTGCAGTATAGTGCTGTATAAATACATCATGATGCAGGTAATATAGAAGGTGATTAAGCCAACACCTTCTTTCAAAAAAGGCTTGAGGATCTTTGACAACCAGAAAGGAAGAATGATTTTTTTATCTCAACCAAAAGACATGAAAGACTCCATTGGAATTTTGAAACTGCACGGTAGCTTACAGTTATGACAAGTGGCACCACTGTAATTAGTTCCATCGCAAGTGCACTTGAAGCTGTCCCACGTCTGGGTGCATTTTCCATCATGTTCACAGTGATTGGGCACACACCTGTCAGGATGAGATGCAAAGACAGAAAGAGAAACCAAAATGAGCATCAAGACTTACACGAAGCATAATTTTGAGCTGTACAAGCAGTACATGTCCTTGTATCATGTCCTTGTCTACCAATTAATCCTTGCTATTTTTAGGTGTATTATATCTGAACACACAACTACATAAAATATTCATTAAGGCTTTACTGAAGCCCTTTTACAAACAGTAAAAAAGCACATTAAAGGTGGAATAGTTTCATCATCAGAAATCAGGGTTCTAAGTAACATATGACTGTTACTCAGCTTTCAAAACAGAGCATCACAAGTCACACCTCCTCCTGCTGTGCAGGTGGTGTCATGCCTCAAGGAGTCCAGCCCCAGAGCCAATTGAATTTAAAAACAAAATGCCCCTGGCTTGCTCTTCATCTTTCTATTACCAGCAATGGGATAAAAGGGAGACAGGTTGCCTGATGGCTAGGATGGAAAGAAATTAGTAAAGCTGCATTATTAAAACTAACTATAGGCTTTGTTATAAAAGTTGTGTAAATTTTACACAACCTTTACAGGGGTTTGTGGCAAGAGTTGCTCACCTTTCTCCCACACTTTTCTTGTCCAGCTGTACTGTTGCTGGAGAGTGGAAGGAATGCAAAAGAAAAAGTGGAACAACCAATCCCCAAAGTTATAGCAGAACATATATTTATTGTTTGAAATATTATCTTATTATGATTTCAAAGATTTGAGTTTGGCCAGACTTTTTCCTATCAAATATAGCAAAAAATAGGAATTTTCATTTACTTTCACCTCTGAAACTATTAAAATTTTTTTCCGTCAAAGGGCTTTGAAATTCCATTTCAAAGAATTTTTTTCTTTATTAAATTAGTTACAATCAGACTCAGTATGTCCTGTGCCTTTTTGAACATAAACCAAGTAAGTTTTCCTTTCTTTTTTTTTTGGACAAATCTGTAGTTTTTTATTATGAATTTAAAAACTAAAACTCAGATACCCCCTATTAGACAATCTTTTCAGTAATGCATTAAAAAATAAGTACTCTTATCTCTAAGAAAATCCAAAGTTCATCATATTCCTCTGACAGTTAACAATACTCTCATAAACAACACACAAGGAAAGCTTTGCTTTCCTATGTAGAAACATACTGAAACTGGAAGGCTCTGGGTCATTCCTCTTATAAGCCTACAATGTCTTATTTCCTCAGTTTCCAGTTAACAGCACTGGCAAGCATGATAACAACCAAGAATAATTTGTGTCACAATATACATTGGGGAATTGAATATTGTGTATTCTCATTTAGAAATTATTTTTTGTTTTGTGTATGCCAGTGCACATACCTCAAAATATACAGAATATAGATGTCTTGCATCCTATATTAGCCTTTAGAACTCAAGGCTACCAATTCTTTTCCAGAAAGATCAGAAAATACTGGTGTAGCTAAAAATAGTTCTTAAAGAAATGCTCTTCTAAATCAAGAAACAAAACATTTAAAAATCTTTTCACAGTCAAATACAGTGAAACTACCTGAGGCAATTATCACAGTTCAATGAATTATGTCTTCAACATAGTTTAAATGAATTAATTTAGTTTTATAAATGTGGCAGGCTAAATGAATAGATAGATTCTTCTTCTGATTACTTCTATTCAGTTGTCTTGTCAACACCGCAGAAAAAAAATGAAAGCATATACCAGCACATTTCTAAAGATACAAACAATTAACAATTTACATGAATCCATAGCTCCTGGGTACAAGAGTAGGGAAAGCAAAGAGCAATGACATTTCAAAAATAATCTCATAAAAGTAACTTTTATTCAAGGCTGGAAATAACTACAAAAGTTCCTAAATCTGTATATGGTTTTGTATTTTTTCCAGCTTTTCAGAATAATATGTTTTTAGGTATTTTCTTCTTCATTTACACTTGAACATACATTACTTGAAAAGTAATTTTCCAATGACCAAACCAAACATTTTTCTATGTGAATTTTATCAGCTACTTATATGAACTCTCATACATAATGCTTGCAACTAGTTTCACATTTTAGTGCAGTATAACTTACTTTTATTGCAACATAACTAGTAAAGAGACTTCATTACTGACTATATAACTGAGGTAAATTACTTAATCTTCAGAAAGATGAAAACTAGATATTTATCTGTATCATTTAATGGAGCGTATTAAGTCATAAAAGTAGAGATATTCAGCAAACTCCTTGATGTTAATTTTATGCTTCCAGTATGATGGTAGGATTAGCATAATGGCTTCCAGTAGATGGAATTGGTTGCATCTGCATTTGCAAAACTTCTTTTTCACCCATCTGATTTTTGCTTTTCTAAAGATAATGCATTTAGAAAAAATGTAGTAAACCGTATTTTAATGTTAGTGTACACTGAAGTTGAAATCAGACTATAGAATAATTTCCTGACATTCCCCCCTCACCCTATTTTCTGTTAGTTTATTTTATCAGATAGAATGATAAAATTTATTTTCTATTGAATCCATTAGCAAAGTTCTATAACATAATCCTATGCTCAAATGTCCACATTTTGGACAAACTTTACCTACTATAATATATAGGAAATACTAAATATCCATAATGTAGAAATTAAAAAAAAACAAAACAAAACAAAACAAGAAAAAACAAGCAAACAACCAAAAACAGCCAACCAAACAAACCCTGTTAGAATTCAGTAAACAATGTCATAAAGAATAACATTTATCACTGTATATTCCATTATTTTTCAAACACGTTTATTTCTAATATAATAATAATCTATTTTCAATATACAAACATCTTGCTGAGAAATGTGCATTTTGAGCAGATACAATTATTTTGTTTATCTACCTTATGCCCATCATTTAGTAGAAACTCAAAATGTGTACACTGAAAACCTCAATAAAATCGATACATGCATGATTTGCAGATTATATGTATGAAAAGGCTATGTTTCTAAGCAATTCAGTTCTTTCTTATTCTTTAGGAATATGGCGTCCTACATAAAAAGGCTTACATGAAAAGCAAAACAAAACAAACCTCGAAAACAGCAGTTCCCTCCTAAACCAGGCTCTGAAGTTAGAAACCATCACAAAACAGAATAGCATGTAAGTCCTCATCACCACGTTGTGTCTCCTTCCACTGTGCATACCTGTATTTCAAAAACTTGCAAAATGTTGCAGACTCCATTTTGAGAACTTTCTTGCTCTATGGCTCCTTCTGAAAGGAAAGTCTAGTGCTTCATCCCTTCAAGTATGACACACTGTCTTTTCATTTCCACCCCAAAATTTACCCATAGGGAGTTTACAGTCGCTGTTTGATTTGGTATTTTATTAGGAAATTTTGATTTGTTTATCAAATAGTCTTTGTTTTCCTTTCAGATTTACATCTCAGTACTTTGCAGGGAGCAATCACAGTACTTTGCAGAGAGCAATCATAACTTCTTTTAGTTTGTAGTTTTGTGAGATGAAGTCTCTTAATGGAAAATATATTTGCTCCTGTTTGCAGTTGCATTTTGCTGGGTGTTCTAGAGGAGGTCATATCAGTATTTTGTGATTTCAGAGTTGATCAAAATTTTAAGATTTTTTTACTGAAATTATTTTTATTAATATATAGCATTTTGCTGACTACCAAAGAGTACTGGATCAAAGTCATCCTGAGACTGTTTAACATGTTAAAGACCTTCACGAAATTCCCATCCTTCTTTTCATCACTTCCAATCAATTATTTCCAATGCATACAGAAAATCTTGCTACTGTTTTCAACAACATTACTCTGTACTGTAATTTTCATTGTGTCATTCAAATAATTCAGGTTATTTTTCTAGGCTGAAGCTGGATCATCAGCAAGTTTCATCAAGATATTCCTAATTTTGAGCCAAGGTTGAAGCATTAAATAGGATTTACTCTGGCACTGATCTCAGAGCAACTCTCATCTTCCAGCCAGCCATTAGCCCATCAGTACAAACTGAGAGGCAATTCCATTTGACAGTTCACAACTTACTTTGAAATTCCTCTCTCAAACCCCATCTTTCCTGGTTTAGCTAATGATTTCCATCATTACAATATAAAAAATATTTTATTGACATCTGACAAAATAAATCTATTACTTTTCTCCTGTCTGAGACTGCTTTATCAGAGAAGGTCAGGTTAATCCTGAACAATCCACTGTTGATAAACACCTGCTGCATTTTACTCTACCTTGCATTTACTTCAAGATAACTCCTTATTTTTCTCAAAAACATAATAAAACTGCCAAAGGCAGATTAATAGGTGTCTGGTGATATGGATTTCTCTATTTGTTAAATTACATGAGGTTAAATGTCATCTCATAATACAAAATCATGAACTTTTTAAAATTTTGTTTGGCTTTTTTGTTGTTGTTTTTAGTTGGTTTTGTTTGGTGTTGTTTGTTGGGTTTGTTTTGATTTTTTGTTTTGTTTTTGTTTATTTGGAGGTTTTTTGTGGTTTCATGTTTGGTTTGTTCCACATGTGGTACAATGATCCTAAATGAGCCAGACATACTATTGACAGGAAGAAAGAAAAAAACAAGACAAAGAAAAGGTTTCTCATAACCTTAGTATAAACAGGAGAGTGACCCATGGAGAAATCCTCACAGCCTATTCAGCAGAAATGAGCAATGGCTGATTTTTGATTGCATAAAAAGCTCTTGGAAACAGGGGGGTTGCAAGCTGTTAGAAATGTCCACAATGGAAGGGCAAAGATGCTATGAGATTCATTAGTGGTCGAAAGTATTTTCAGAAGCAACTCAACATACATCAGGAATGACTTAAGTATGTTTGGGTCTGCCAGAAGGCAGAAGAATGAGCTCAGAGATCTCTCCAGACACTTTTCTAATCTGGATATTTTCATATTCTCTTTCTTTCATAAGAAAGAGAAAATACTTCTATCAATCTCTTTTTTTTTTTCTCATCATGTGAGTATGATTTCTTAATATTGTAAATGTGCCATTTATCCTCTGTAAATCAACAGGTCACAGCCTCGGTCTTTTTAGAGGACCATGTCCCTCAGGGCAGGGTTATCAGGCTTATTTAAAACATTAACTAGCATGCCTAGACATATTGTGCCCAAAGTGTATAGTATTTGACTCCAATTTTTAGGTTTAGAGATCATTTGAGCAAGAGGATAAAAGGTTCTTTTGTACAGAAGGCAAATGTCCATATGGCCACCTGCAGACTGTTAAATAAAGTTCTTCAGTACTGAAGAAGCATAAAAAAATCTCACAATTCTGTAAAACACAAGTATTTTCTTAATTTCCTTGCTTTTTCCTTTCTGGCTTCCTTTTCCTTTCTGGCTTTCCCTTTTCCTTCATATAGCTAGCATAAGTGCAAAATACAGCTTGTGTTTAGATACAACCTAAACCAACACTCTTCATATATACATTTGCCACAATCAAGCCAAGAAATCACCAAAACATTCACCTGTGCAACAACTCCACCTGATACGTCAAAAGGAGCCCACACACACAACAAAATATTTGATATGTACTGCCTGCAATTGTAGTAAAAAGGACTCAAATGCTACAGTGATAATAACAGTATGAGAATTTCCGTTGAGCAGAACAAAATGTTAAAGGCTTTTTACAAACGAAAATAACCTGGGCTGAATTACGCTGAACATGAAATTCAGTCTTTTCCTTCTCATTATCAAATCCCTATCTAATCTTCCTCATTCTCACACCTCACCTCTCATTTATCTCCCAAATTGCTTTTTTTTCTGCTTTTTTGTCCATTTCTCTGCCTCAGAACTAGCCACAATCTGTTTGTTTTGAGTGGTTTTCCAGTATTTGCCCACCAGTTGTCCTTTTTAACCTCCAAACATATCCTTCAAATCTGTTTTTTATCACCATTTTTTTGCAAAGTTCCTTCAAAATGCATGCTGCTGTCCTTTTGAGTGTATTGTTCTGTCACCACCTACCTTTATTCACACCCACAAAAAGACTATTAAAACATTATAAAAATTAGAAGCATTTTACTCTTCAGGCTTACCTGACTGCTCAAGAACATGAAAGATTACATCTATAAAATAACGTACAAGGAAAATGCTAGTAGCAATAAATGTTTTCAGCTGGTAACTTGAATCACTAAGGGTCTGTTTGTTTATTTAAAAGACATTCTGTAAACCGGTAACTAAATCACAAAAACATTCTGAACATATGTATCTGTTTGCAGTGGTGTTGTTCTTTAATGCAATAGGAGGCATTGCACTCGTCATGGTAAAAACATACTGAAAATAAGACAACCCAATTAAAGACACAGTGACATTGCAGAGTCTTACTGTACCGACATTAGCTTCAAATTAACCATTCCATGGAGATTTCATGTTTTTCAGAGCATCCCAAGTGAAAGTAAAGACAGCTGATGTGCCTGTAAGATTATTTCTGATTTCTTACAAGGTAACAAGTGCTTAAAGTGTGACCTTGAGATTTTCAACAGGATTTGGAACTCCTATGTAAGGCAACGCAAAGGGCAGATGGAAGGGACTGTAAAATTAACTTAGATTCAAAATAATTCCCAAACTAGCTTAATTTGCTGCTGACTTCTAAGCTAATTTTGCACACAGGCATATAATCAACAATGGCAGAACTAAATAAACCTGAACCAAGGAGTACCTATACTTTCTTTGTCTCTTACAGTGATACAAGGCCTTAATGTTTCTTTAGTGGACATCATCAAACTTGTTCTGTCACAAGATTAAAAAAAAAAAAAAGCTTGGCACTTTTAAAGACTGTGATTTACAAAGAATAAATCATTTGTAAAATATGAAATGACATTTGATTAAGAAAAGTTTTTCTATGCCATATTCCCAGTAAAGGTTGTCAAACATTTTTTGTGTGTGTGTGTTATCTTCAGATCTGTAAGGTTCCATGCTAAACTGTTTTCCTTAGAATGAATAATGGAGAACTTAATGGATAAAGTACCACAGTTAACTCATTTGGATTAAACATCCTCTTGGATTTATGCAGGTTTTATTTTGTGCACAACAATGTAGCAACTATTTTTTCCTTTCTTTTCTACTGTTCTTAATTTTCAGAGCACTTCACAAATTAGTTCCTTAGAATTAAATCATGATGGTTCCACTTTAGCAATTGCAGGAGCTGAATAAGCCATTTTTCTACCTCTGTTGTAGAGAATTTCCTGTACCTGTATGTTATGCATAACCTGGGCTCTAGGGTGTCTGATGGCTGAAAAACTACTTTTGTCCAACTCTAACTGTTGCCAATTATGCTGAAGCAAACCAGGGGAGGATGAATCTACAGCAGCAGCTAACAAGAGGGAATTTCACGTTTTCACTGGAATCCCTTCTGTCAGTTCCTACCAATTGTTTAATGCCAACAGGACACCGGGTCTATTTGGAATTGAAGCAGGAGGAAATGGTGTATTCGGCAGCACTTGCTCCTCTGGAGGGGGTGCAGGGCAGGGAATGGAAAGGTCAGGATAAAATGGGTGTAAATGGCCCATAGCCTACATTTAGTCCAAAAGCTGCAAACTAGGGTGTGTAGTGATAAATTTACAGAGGTAGATGATAAACCCAGAAATTAATAAAATTAATTAATCAGGCTAGATATAAACAACTTCTGTTGAAGAATGTTTTAGTTAGAAAAGCTTGGGTTTAGGTGTTCAGCTGGTGTAAATAATAACATTTGCATCTATTTTAAGCCAGCTAAATGAGTTGAAACAGAGGAAGAATAAACTTTTATAAAAGAACAGCTACAAAATATTATTTGTCTCCTAGGGTTTTTTTTTAACCTTTTCCACTCCCTTGTGGACACATTTGCCTAGTCATTAACCAGGTTAAGGCTTTCTAGAACTGATGGAAGTTACTTTGTATAACAATTATTTCTGGACTGGTGTGTTTGAATTTATTATTTGAACAAACATGCAGGACTGCCAGTTATTCACTAACCTAACTGTGCCATGTTGGCACATCTCAGACCTCTTGGAGATTTGAGAATGTGTGTTTAGCACTGAGACTCTCAAGAAGAATCTCATGGGTTTTAATTACTAAGTTTCTGAATAAATTTTTAAAACTTTCTAAGTATTGCCCTGTTCAAAATCTGACTGGATTAGTTTTGTATTCATCTAATCACCTCTGTTTTGCTACTTCAAATAGGTAAAATAGAACTGACTGGGCTTGAGAACAAACCATAAAACAGATTCTTTGGTATCTTGTTAATTCTTTATTATTTCTTCTTTTTCAGCTTTAATTAAATACAGCTCCGGAGATTTTACGATGTCACCTTTATTATCCAAGTTAGACATTTGAAGAAAGTTGTTCTTATATTTTAGTAGATCATAATTATCAGAGCATGTGGACCAGTGAACAGCCTATATAACACAGAACAGTGACTACAATGTTCCCTACTAATAAACACAACTGATCATGCATTGAATCACCACACAAATACAGAATTTATAGAGCTATGTTTTAAATGAGATTACTCCTAAATTTCTATTTTGGGGAATAAAAAACCTGGTAATTAGAAATCTTTATGTTTCTTCTCATAATGTAAAGAATTACTCAGTAATAAAGATGAGTATAATACTGATAGATGATTTTGTATTAAAAGCCTCTTGCTGTGTCAATCAAATCTGGATGTGGGCTGTCATAGCCTTTGGTGATGATACTTCTCCATCCCTTGGTGGACAACATAGAGGATCTTGTATGTTGCATTACTTGTTTTGATGGTCTGCCTCTTAATCAGGGACAACAATGATTCCATGTTGATCTTCAAATAGGTGACAACTGGTTTGCTGCATCTTATGCAAAAAACACAACCCATTAAATATTTCTTTCTTGATCATATGAATCACCTTGATGCTCATGAAGCTATCAGATATCATCAGCTACTATGTACAGTAGCCATCAGCTACTATGTAAGACTAAGTACAGTCTTGACTAAGCATCCTAATTTACTAATCTGGCTATGTCATGATGAGATGGAGTTGCATTTTAACTGGTAGGTTTTAAATTTAATATATTGAAGGTCAGTGTCCAAATTGCTATGGCACTGTGGTTTAAAGGAAACTTGAGGTAAAGCACAATTTGGTATTAAGTGATGTTGATCTTGCAAAGCATACATTGCCTTAACAACTTTGTTTAAAAATACTAAACAATAGTAGCAGTCCTAAAAATATTCACTACATCAAGTAGTCTTTTTACTTACCTGGTATGACTAACTTTTGGTTTTGATTTGATTCACGTAAACTACCTTTTAAAAATTATTACAATTATTATTGTTTTACTCTTTGCTATCATTAGTATTAGGAAACTGGCCACCTTCTTCACTGTGATAGAGACAACCTGGAAGCTTCCCTCAGGAACCATTTTTTCTTACAAATACCAATTTGATGGTAAAGCTAAGTCTGAATGTCTTGACAGAAACTGTGGATCTTGCATTACCATTCAGATTATAAACAGTTAATTCCAGTGGATTGTTCTAGTAACCATGTAATCAGAGGAGTATGTCCTGTAAGTGTTGTAGAAAACACTTTCTGTCTGAGCAGTGAAGGTTTTCCCCCTCAAAACTAAAATATGTTGGCAGCAAAGCAAGACACACAATCTATACAATAAAGCATATGTGAGATGGAAGCAAATGTGAATTTTTTCTGAGGCATTTATTAATCACAGCTGGTATAAATGCCAGCTTCATTATTAAATCCCTAGTAGAACACGTAAGTCAAAAACACTAATTCCTCCTGCCTCTGAGTGAAACTCAGATCTTTCTTATTTCTTGCTAGAGCAAAAATAAACCAACTTTAGTTATCCCAGTCTACTATAAGAGCTGAGGTCAGCATGCCTTTCTTGCAGTACATCCTTGCCAACTCCTAGTTTGTTCAATATGGGCAAGGACATGTAGAATAGGTTCTCTGAGTCATTAGTTTAAATTTTACTTGGATCAATCATGAATGAATCAGATACAGACAGCATTTGCACATAATTTACTTCACATGGAACACCCTCCCTGAGCTGACCCATAGAGTCGCAAAGCTTATATTTCATCATTGGTTAAAGGCAAAGTAATGTGCACATTTACTCGTAACACTTTCCACCTTCTCTATTCACATTTTTCATCTTTTTACTTTGCAAGATTTTTGGATCAGAAAAAAGGGTTTAATTTATATTTGCATAGGATGTTATCACAATGGAATTTCCTCTTCCCTATCATTGCAGTCATCATGAACAACAATAGCAATAAACAGTAACACAGAAATGAGTTATCTTTTTGCACTTCTCTATTCTTCTCCAAATTAACATAGAGCATATGGTAAAATCTACACAATCTTCTTTTTTTTTTCTCTCTGACGATTTTGCCATCTACCAGAAACTTCAATATGCTCAGCTAAAATATCATGTATAAAACATGAAGCATATAGGTTAAGCTGACTTATTCCTCTGTCTTTTATCTCTGTCCTTCATGTACATCAGTATTTTATTCTTTTATAGAAGCCCTAAAACATTTTATAAATTGTAATATAGTAAGTATTCTAGGCTAAAGACATGAAGAGTAAGGATGTGCCAATGAATTTGCAGCTCTGCTGCTGTGCGGTCACAACTCTGTGATAAATATACTAATACAGTGCTCTACTCACAACCTATTATTCAATTCATTTCCAATTTGCTGAAAAGAGGTATGTACTGTCAGTAATAAACAATTCATTTATTATCTTGAACTTGTGCAATGAACTGCTTTAGAGCCAGGAGGCTTCCTGTTGAAGTAATAAGTAGGTGTGAGTGCATGCACACAGGTGCATTTCTATTCTCACACCTATATTCAATATGCATAAACATATACACATGCTTTTTCCAAGAATGATGACAATTTCAGGCTTCTGAAAATGGAAGTCGGTTCAAGAAAAAAATCGTTTAGAGCAAACTGTTTTTAAGGAAAATATAACTGAGAATGCAACAGTTCTAATAACATGTACTTGACTGTAAAAAATGTAATGACATGACCCAGGTATGCCTAATTTTAGTTACAAATAGCTCATTGATGGGATTCTATTCCACCAAAATAGGCTTGTGATTGCCCTATAGAACAATTGATAGACTGTAATTTGGAGTACTTTAGAGGGCCCTGATTCTGTTTTCTGCATTTCAAGCACTGTAATTTGGGAACCATAGTTCAGGGTCTGTCAGTATTTCATTTTATTATAAGCTTTGATTTCTCAAGGGTTTATATTTCTGTTACAAATTTTACTCCAGAAATTCAGCAAACAAATCATAAGCCAGAACAGAAATAAATAGTAGCATACTGCCAGCATTGGTTCTGAAGTAGCTCATGGGCTTAGTATTCCAGTAGAGTAAGGACAGGCTGGTAGATAGTTTTAGAGGTTTTTCTTTAAATGGAAGAGGAAAATAAGAAGAGGAAAATAAGAAGAGGAAAATAATTATGCTTTTGCTTTCCCTTTCCAGACATTTTGTTATTAAATCTTTGACAATTTTTTAAACAGATTCTTCAGAGGAGAGGACCAGATTTTGATTAACATCTCAACTTGAAAAATGTTGAAAACACGTTCAAGTTCTTGAAACATATAATTTGACATGTTCAAAACAAAGAGTTACTTTTTTAGTTTAAAATATTTTTTCATTTTTAAATGTGATATAAAATATACTATGGATGTGTTTGTATAATAATACCTTCAACCCTCTGTTTCACATTAAAAGTATACTTCCAAATATTTTCCTGTGGGAAAAATGGGTTGGGAGCTATTGAGTGGGGCATTATGCAGGAAAACTATTGAAAGAACTCTGCAGCTTTGATAGCTGCACAGACAGCTGAACTGGGAATAAGAAGTTAGCCTGAAATTCAGCAGATCTGATATGGAAGCAATCTAAACTGGTTGTGCACCACTGGCTGCATCAATGCTAAGAAAGGAATTTGAACTGAAAAATGAAGAGCAGATACTGAGAGACACTGTATGTAGAAGATAAAAGTAAGGGAGAAGAAAAAAGTGTTAATCACAGTTGTGAGCACTCTTCAGGGAAGTATTTCAAACTACTTGAAAAACAGAAATTAGAGATCTGCTTGAAACAAGAAAATAAGGAAACACACTCCAAGCACAGGAAAGAGATGAACTGCTGTAACCTCAAGTGCCAATAAAATTACTGTTTTGGGAAGCATGAACCAATATAATCAACTAAGCATGTCAAGAAACTTGCACTTGCACACTGGCACTGAAAAAGATCTTATTTTATCTCTTTTTGATACTTATTCTCTTTAAACTGAAGGTATTTTGACCGATTCATGGAAATCTTCTAATGCCTTACATTTATATTATATCCAAAGGGATATGGTGCCATATGTACAAAAGAAGAATGCAACCATGCAACTACTATTGTAACAATGATGTATCTTTTCATTGTTTAACTATTTCAAAATGCCAGCTATATGATATACATTTTTTCTTCTAAATTTTTTTTTGGTTTAGTTAGTGCTGGTCCCTTAACTTTAGCATGTCAAAATCATGTCAAAAATTCTGACTGCTTCCTCTCACTGTTATATGAGAGATTGGGAAGAAAAGCTGAAGCAACATTTTTCTCTGCTCAAGTATTTTCTCACTGAATTTTGCTGACATCAAGAGCTTTGAAGCTCTTCCCTCTTTTCTGGAAGATCTGCATTTAACAAATAATGTAAGAGTGATTGATGCAGAGAAAGGGTATCCCAGATGTTCAGTCATGATTATGCTTGCCTGTACTTACAAAATAATAAATATAGTGAGGCATAACAAAAAGTCTTAGTTTCAGTGTTCTCTGGTCAGGAACCACAGGCAAGGACATGACTTTTTTCCGCACTTTACCTACAATACCTTCGAACTTGGTATGTTACTTTAAGTCTGCTTTACTCTTAGGTACACATATTTCTATCTCTCACTGCTATGAATATTTCTGGTCAGAAAAAGAATCTTGAATAATATCATAAAAACCTTTATGGAACCCCAAATTTTATAATGTCATTGAATGTTTGCATCTACAGATGTAGATTATATGTAGATTATACTCATGTCAGATGTATTATTTACTTATGTCCTTGCAGTAAAGGAACAAGTAATCCTCACAGGGCTAATGCTTGGGTTGTAGCCTGTGTACTAATGCTCTGCTGTAGTTAGAAAAAGTGTTTCTGGATCATGAAATAAAACAGAACCCATGATTCAGCATTTAAAAATCTGATCTGGAGAAATTAACTTAGAGTTATGTGAATTAGTACAACAGGAATAAGTCAATAAAGCTTTGGAAGCCTCATGTGGAATCCACAGTCACCCTGTAAAGCATTGCTAGAAGAGATAGGTGTCCTCATAGTCATCTGTGGTTCCTGTTTTTTGATAAAGAAAGACCTATATCCTGCTCTATAAAGCAAAGCTAAAAAGACAAATAAGGAAAACATTTTTTTTCCCCTAAAAAGATAACTCAGAAAACAGTTCAAAGCAAAAAGAAATGTTCCAACTTTGAAAAAAAAAAATCTTATTCTCTTCCTTGTAACAATTGTATGTTTCAGTGTTTAACGGAAAGATACTTTTTTTTCTCTCCAGTGTTCAGATGTGGAGCACTAGAATCAATGCTATACAAAATAATTGCATACAGTGGCACACTGCAGCCATTCTTTACATTTTACAATATGAAATTATGAAATTCATTATATTTCAAACAGCATCCGATTAATTAAGATCTTCTAAACAGTCTGTACTTAATTCTTAGACTTCCTTAAACCCTGATTTTTGGTGGATGGCTCTTCACCTTAGAAATCAGGGATTTGACCAAGTTATGTAAACCCATTTAAGAAGATCTTGTCATAGTTTAATGGAGCCCAGCACCAATAGATAAGAAATGTAAAGCTTCAGCTCAAAAATACAGTAAACTAAGATTTAATAACTCAATATATTTATTTCTCTAAGACTTCTAAACAAAAAATAAGGAGCAATGGAAAGTGAACCAGATGTGAAAGTGGTAGCCTGTGTGACTTTTTCTTTCAGTCTATGAGATGCTACATCAAACTTGCCAAACAATAGAATCACATTCTCAAAATACTATTAGTGATACTCCCAATTAATTTGTTTTAATAACTTAAAAGATTTTGTGACTTTTCCCCTAAAAATGGAAAGATTCTTAAAAGTCTTAGCTGTTTATTTGTGAATAGTCATTTCCATCTTAATGCTTTAAATATATAATGTATTTCTTCAAGTTATATGAAAAGTAAATAATTATTCTCTCTTATTTATAGAGTATTCTGTAGTAATGTTTAATGGCAACAGGGTCAAACTGAAATTGCCCCTAAGCCTAGAAAATTTGGAAAACATAATTCTACTGCTCTTGATGGTGTAAAACATAATAATTAATGTTTTATTTAGAATTTAAAAAATGGGATGGGAATTATCCAAAAAGGAGGAAATTCAAGCTTGCTAGATGTGTATTTCTTTTACTGAGGAATATTACTGCATATGCTTTCAACAGAGAGTTGCGCTGTGACTGTGCTACATGATTCATTCAAAGAGATATATTTTTAGACAAATGCTGAAGTATATATTTACCTATGCAGTAAGAAGAAATTTTGTATTATTTAGGCCTTGACAAAATTCCACCCTTATACAGTTACTGCACAAATACCAAGTTCATGTATGTCTGATAAACAAAAAGTAGTTGCAATTGGGAAATAATGCCATTATGTAAAAACATCATTCTTTATCTTTCCAATTCATATACAGATGTATAGCTAAAACTTGAAGTGTGAATGTTTGGTATAAAATAAATGCAATGTAGCCCACAGAATGCCTTTTGGTCCTGCATGAGGGCTTGAGGGGCCATAATGCAGGTAATTTGAAAGCCCTTTAAGTACATGCCCTGGATTTACAGGATTTACATTGTGGTAAAAAAATAATGGTCCAGACGTCTTCCAAAAAAAGTCAGGCCTTCCCTTAAATTTACCTCATCTTTCACTGGTCTTCCTCTTTCTGTTTTCTCTTGTTAGTTTGGGGAAAAGATGAATGCAAGTTCTTTCCTTCAAACCAGAGAATGTTACTGGATACATAGATTTACTGTCTCATTTAGAGCTCTTAAGTGGTATCAATGCAATGGATGTAGCTTCCTTTCATTTGTCTCTTTGTGCAGTATGGTCTCTGTGAAACATACCTATTTAGTGACAGCAGAGAATTAGGATGACCTTACTGGTGTTATTTGATAACAAACACAGTTTAACAAATGCACAGCTCTTTACCTTTGCCCCTGCAATGGCTTTAATTCTATGTTTTTAGATGTTTATTTTGACAATGGGGTTTTAATCTTGATACTTTACAAACTGTAAGAATCAACACCACCAGGACTACAGAAGTGGAAATGAGCTATGTCAATCATCTTTTCTGTCAAAGAAAACCTATCTTGTAACTACAAAGCTAGGCTCCTCATTTTAGAGCATGATATTCTAGTAGAGCCCAGTTTAGAGCCTGATTCTCTGGTGAGCCACTTCCTTTCATACTAAGGGACTCCTAGCAGTTTTGGTCCCCACAGCACTGTCAAACATATAAAAGCTAAACCTTCACAACATGTTACAGATCAGAGGAGATAAATCAGCTACCAAAATCTGCTTGAAGTTTTGAAGCTACTCAAAAAGATCTTTATAGCGAGTCACCAGTCTTGCAAAGATAGGTCACATTTAAATTATGAACTAATGCATTATTTATATTGGACAGATTGTAACTCAGAAATCACTGTTATAAACAAGGGAAAGGTCTATGCAAGAGCAGTGAAATGATACTGAAATTTGCTTGACTAAAAAGATAAATTATTTCTAAGCAATATATATTATAAATAGAAGTGTTATACAAATAAGCTGTCCTTGAATTATAGTTGAAGAGGACAAAATGCTACCAATTTCTGTGCAAAACTGAGTGTGGTTTATAAGATAATGACAGACCTCACAGACAGAAGAATACATGGTTCCCAGTTGGCTACAAACAATCAAAACCAGAAACTCAGAAAAACCCTGTTTCCTAGAATTTTGAAGAGAGTCATAAAATCATCAAAAATATTAGATATTATCTGGTTTAAATTTAAAAATCTGTGATGTAGGAAAAGGAAGTTTGTCACATAAGACAAGGAGAAAGAATATTAGTGAATAGAAAAAGACAGACCAAGAGAATTATGTTCTGACAGAACTTTCTTATCGCACCTGCTGCAAGCTTTCTTTTCTCCAGGCAGAACAGTCCCAGCTCTTTTAGAATCTCTTCACAGGCGAGATGTTCCAGTCCCTTAATCACATTAGTGGTGCTTTTTCTGGACTCTCTACAAAATGTTCATTTCTCTGTCTATTGTACTGGGAACTAAAAATGGACACAACACTCCAGTTGTGGCTTCACAAAGGTTGATTAGAGGGGCAGGATCACATCCCTCATCCTTCTGGCAATGCTTTTCCTAATGCACCCCAGGATACCACTGACTGCCACAAGCATACACTGACAATTGATGGTTAGCTTGGTGTGCACCAGAACCACCAGGGCCTTTTCTGACAAGCTGCTTCCCAGCTGGTCAGGCTCCAGCTTATACTAATGCATGGGATAGTTTACCTGTTGGGGGTTGGTTTCTTTCCCTTTTCCCTCTGTGGAATTTTCCCCATTGTCATGCTAAGATACCTGTTGACTGGGCCCTGGTGACAAGGGGGAGGGGACGGGAGGGAAGAGGTAACCCCCGCGAGATTCAAACAGCCAGAAGAGGAAGCGGAAGGCTGGGCCTCGGCCCATCTCCCCCACGGAGTTCGGACGAGAAGGACGATCGCCGCCTGTGTCCCATCCCTGCCATCCCAGCGTCGGGAAACCACTATCGGACCCGGCCCGGCTGCCTTCTCGCTGTGAACTACCACCATCCAGCACTCTACTGAGCCCCGGGACCCACACCGTGAGCGGAGAGCTCTCTCTCTCTCTCCATCTCTCTCTCCCCCTGGGACAGCGCTGCCATCACCCCCAGCCCTCCTGCGGCTCTGCGGGACCTACCCGCCCCCAGCACCGGGAACTGCAGCTCAGGGAAAAGGTGCCTGCAGCCAAAAAACACTGGGACTGAGTTACTGTTCTGTTTGTGGGTAATTTCATAGCTGTTGTTGTTCTTGTTTGTCGTGTTAGATACACTAGTAAAGAACTGTTATTCCTACCCCCATATCTTTGCCTGAGAGCTCTCTTAATTCCAAAATTATAATAATCGGAAGAATCACGGTTTTTTTTCAGTCCAAAGGGAAGCTTCTGCTTTCCTTAGCAAACACCTGTCTTTCAAACCAAGACAGATTTTGGCCACCCAACGTGGGGCCCGAGGGCATTGAGAGAAAAGGGTGAAAAAGGAATAACAGTTCTTGAGTTACCTCAGTTTTGTGTTAGGTGGCATCATGTTGTCCAGCTTACCGTGGTTTGGGCTCCATGTGGCCACAGCTTTATCTCTCCCATTTGCAATCCCTTACTTGAACATGGGTCCTATAACTCAGGCTGCTGTAACTATTATCCAGTTACTTTTGTGGGCTGATAACGTGAGAAATTCATGGATTTTTAACTTCCTCTGGAAGGTGGGCACATGGATTCGGAGCTATCACACTCTAACTGTATGTTTTTGGGGTTACTTTAATAATGGTACATACTGTGAGGATATGACACCAGGGAAAATTTTGTCCCAACCCCTTACACAGTTTTTTGGGTCTGCTCCACCAGCTTTTGAGGGGTTCAAATCTCTTCTAAGCAGTAATGATGTCATACAGTGGCTGACATTGCTAATAGTCCTTGTAAACCTGTTCTATTTAACATTCCGAGATGAGGGGAGATTAACTTGGATGACAACCTGGATACGTCCCCCAAGGAATAGGGATCCTGCCCCAGAGCCTGGCCCTGCCCCAGAGCCTGGCTCTGCCCCAGGGACTAAGGATTCTCCCCCAGAGCCTGACCCTGCCCCTGCCCCAGAGACTAAGGATTCTGCCCCAGAGGCTAAGGATGTTTCCCCTGAGCCTGATTCTGCCCCAGAGCTCCCCTAAGAAAGGAACCATCCAGAGTGGGTGGGGTTTCTAGTGAAGGAGATGGGCCAAATGCTGAAGGAGTACCTTTCCTCAGATCTTGAGAAACTCTCCCCCTTCCTTAAAGAGGGAGAACCTGATGGTGCAGCAGTGGAACCCACAAATGTTACATCTCTCCAGGCTCCAGCTGAACTGCAAGGGCACTCACAGCCAGCAGCAGTTGCCCCCGTGGAAACTAGAAAGTCTAAGGTGAAAACAAAGCACCTGGATAATAAGGATCAGAAAGCAGGGCCCTCACAACCAGCAGGGGAGCCAGAGGTTGAGATCGTCACAGAGTCCCTGTCATACGAGAGTCTCCGTAATCTGCGTAAAGATGTTGTACGAAGGGGCCGTGAGGCTTTTACAATGTGGTTACTGCGGGTCTGGGACCTTATGGGTACAGGTGTGCAACTGGATGGTACTGAGGCAAGGAATTTTGGACCCCTGACCCAGGACTCAGGTGTGGATCACATATTTGTAGAGGGAACCAGGCCCCCTTTCCCTCTGGGAGCGGCTTTTAATGAGTGTAAGAGAGAGGTTTGTCCATAAAGAGAGAATGCAGGAGCACCACCATAGAATGCGCTGGAAGACCGCTGAGGAGGGGATCCAACAGCTGAGAGAAGTGGCAGTACTGGAGGTACTCTTTGGGAGGGGTGGACAACATGACAATGACCCCGACAAGGTCAGGTGCACAGGGCAGATGTTGTGGAATCTGGCACACCTGGGGCCATCTCAATACACCACATTCATTGCAGCCATTAATGCTGACACCAACCACGAGACAGTGGGTTCTGTTGCCCATAGGCTCAGGAATTTTGAGAGTATAATGAATGGCCCAATGCAGGCTCAGGTCTCTGCCGTGATTAGGGAACTCAGAGAGGAGTTTAAGGAGGTGATAAGAGGGGTGAGGGAGGAGATGAGGAAGGTCAATGCAGCACCAGTGCGAGTCACAGATGCCAGAGTTAGAGCCCAACGTCCCCCAGCTAGGGAGAGAGGATACACCCCACGAGCTGACCTGTGGTTCTTTCTGCGTGACCATGGGGAAGACATGAGGAGGTGGGATGGGAAACCCACTTCTGCCCTGGCAGCGTGGGTGCGTCAACTCAGGGAGGGAAACACTAACCAAATGAGCTCCACTACAGTGAAGGTAGCCTCAACTTCCCATAACCAAGATGCAGGGTATTACAAAAGGGAGGATGATTTGTCAGATCCCCTTGAGGGAACCTCCAACATGTATGCCCAGGAAGGAAATAATAACCAGTGCTAGAGGGGCCCTGCCTCTAGCCAGGGAGAGGCACGGGAAAACCGGGTCTTTTGGACGGTGTGGATCCAATGGCCTGGCACATCAGAGCAACAAAAACATAGGGCATTAGTTGACACTGGTTCACAGGTCACCCTAATACCATCAGAACATGTCGGGGAGGAGCCTGTTTCTATTGCTGGGGTGACAGGGGGATCACAGGAATTGACTTTGCTGGAGGCTGAGGTGAGCCTGACTGGGAAGGAGTGGCAGAAGCATCCAATTGTGACTGGCCCAGAGGCACTGTGTATTCTAGGCATAGACTTCCTCAGGAATGGCTATTACAAAGACCCAAAGAGACTCAGGTGGGCTTTTGGAATAGCTGCTGTAGAGGCAGAAAGCATTAAGCAATTGAACACCTTGCTTGGACTGTCAGAGAACCCATCTGTAGTGGGACTCCTGAAGGTGAAGGAGCAGCAAGTGCCAATTGCCACCTCCACAGTGCACCACCGGCAGTACAGGACAAATCGAGATGCCGTGATCCCCATCCACAAGATGATCCGTGAGCTGGAGGGCCAAGGGGTGATCAGCAAAACCCACTCACCCTTCAACAGCCCCATCTGGCCTGTGCGTAAGTCTGACGGAGAATGGAGATTGACTGTGGACTATCGTGCATTGAATGAAGTGACTCCACCGCTGAGCGCTGCCGTGCCGGACATGCTGGAACTCCAGTACGAGCTGGAGTCCAAGGCAGCAAAGTGGTACGCCACCATTGACATTGCCAATGCATTTTTCTCCATTCCTCTGGCAGCAGAGTGCTGGCCTCAGTTTGCTTTCACCTGGAGGGGCGTGCAGTACACCTGGAACTGACTGCCCCAGGGATGGAAACACAGCCCCACCATCTGCCATGGACTGATCCAGGCTGCACTGGAAAAGGGTGAAGCTCCAGAACATCTGCAATACATCGATGACATCATTGTGTGGGGGAACACGGCAATGGAAGTATTTGAGAAAGGAGAAAAGATCATCCAGATTCTGCTGGGAGACGGTTTTGCCATCAAGAGGAGCAAAGTCAAAGGTCCTGCCCGAGAGATCCAGTTCCTGGGAGTAAAGTGGTAAGACGGGCGGCGCCAAATCCCCACTGAGGTCATCAATAAGATCACCGCGATGTCTCCACCAACCAACAAGAAGGAAACACAAGCTTTCCTAGGTGCCATAGGCTTTTGGAGAATGCACATTCCTGAGTACAGCCAGATCGTGAGCCCTCTCTACCTAGTCACCCGGAAGAAGAACGAATTCCACTGGGGCCCTGAGCAGCAGCAAGACTTTGCCCAGATCAAGCAGGAGATCGCTCATGCTGTAGCCCTCGGCCCAGTCAGGACGGGACCAGAGGTGAAGAATGTGCTCTACTCTGCAGCCGGGAACAAGGGCTTGTCCTGGAGCCTTTGGCAGAAGGTACCTGGTGAGACCCGAGGCCGACCTCTGGGATTCTGGAGCCGAAGTTACAGAGGGTCTGAAGCCAACTACACCCCAACAGAGAAGGAGATCTTGGCTGCTTATGAAGGAGTTCAAGCTGCCTCAGAGGTGATTGGCACAGAAGCACAGCTCCTCCTGGCACCCCGACTACCAGTGCTGGGGTGGATGTTTAAAGGGAAGGTCCCCTCTACCCACCACGCCACCGATGCCACATGGAGCAAGTGGATTGCCCTCATCACACAGCGCGCCCGTATCGGAAACCCAAATCGCCCTGGGATTTTGGAAATAATTACAAACTGGCCAGAAGGTGAAAATTTTGGTCTTGCCGATGAAGAGGAGCAAGAACAAGTGACCCGGGCTGATGAAGCCCCGCCATACAACCAACTGCCAGCAGATGAAACTCGCTACGCTCTTTTCACTGACGGTTCCTGTCGCATCGTGGGGATGAACCGGAAGTGGAAAGCAGCCGTATGGAGCCCCACACGACAGGTTGCACAAGCTACTGAAGGAAAAGGTGGATCAAGTCAACTTGCTGAACTCAAAGCCGATCAGCTGGCCCTGGACATTGCTGAAAGAGAGAAGTGGCCAAAGCTTTACCTTTACACTGATTCATGGATGGTAGCCAATGCTCTGTGGGGATGGCTGGAAAGATGGAAAAAAGCTAACTTGGCAGCGTAGGGGAAAACCAATCTGGGCTGCTGATGAGTGGAAAGACATTGCCAGTCGGGTAGAGAAGCTACCCATAAAGGTCCATCATGTAGATGCCCATGTCCCCAAGAGTTGGGCTAATGAGGAGCACCAACACAATGAGCAAGTAGATCAGGCTGCAAGGATAGAGGTGTCACAGATAGACTTAGACTGGCAACACAAGGGAGAGTTGTTCCTGGCTCGATGGGCCCACGATGCCTCAGGTCACCAAGGCAGAGATGCTACCTATAAGTGGGCACGAGACCGAGGGGTGGATCTCACCATGGACAGTATTTCCCAGGTTATCCATGACTGTGAGACGTGTGCTGCCATCAAGCAAGCCAAGCGAGTGAAGCCCCTCTGGTATGGGGGGTGGTGGTCCAAATATAAGTATGGAGAGGCCTGGCAGATTGACTACATCACACTGCCTCAGACACGCCAAGGCAAGCGCTACGTGCTGACCATGGTGGAAGCCACCACTGGATGGTTGGAGACCTACCCTGTGCCTCATGCCACTGCCCGCAACACCATCCTGGGCCTGGAAAAACAAGTCCTTTGGAGACATGGTACCCCTGAGAGAATTGAGTCAGACAGTGGGACTCATTTCAAGAACAGCCTCATAAACACCTGGGCCAGAGAACACGGCATCGAGTGGGTGTACCACATTCCTTATCACACACCAGCGGCTGGGAAAGTAGAACGGTGCAATGGGCTGCTTAAAACCACCTTGAAGGCACTGGGTGGGGGAACTTTCAAGAACTGGGAGATTAATCTACCAAAGGCCACATGGTTAGTGAACACCCGAGGTTCCACTAATCGAGCAGGCCCTGCCCAGTCTGAGCCCTTGAGAACACCAGATGGGGACAAGATTCCAGTGGTGCATATGAGAGGTATGCTAGGAAAAACTGTTTCGGTGAACCCTGCCTCCAGCAAAGAAAATCCAATTCGTGGGGTGGTTTTTGCTCAAGGGCCAGGGTGTACCTGGTGGATCATGCAAAGGGATGGAAAGACCCGATGCATACCCCAAGGAGACCTTGTTTTAGGGTGAACTACCTACAATACTGTGCCTGTATCTGTAACTGTATGGATGTCTATAATTTGAAGATTTTAATTTGATTTGGCATGATGGTAGGGGAAAATTCGGGGTGGATAATGTTGGGGGTTGGTTTCTTTCCCTTTTCCCTCTGTGGAATTTTCCCCATTGTCATGCTAAGATACCTGTTGACTGGGCCCTGGTGACAAGGGGGAGGGGACGGGAGGGAAGAAGTAACCCCCGCGAGATTCAAACAGCCAGAAGAGGAAGCGGAAGGCTGGGCCTCGGCCCATCTCCCCCACGGAGTTCGGACGAGAAGGACGATCGCCGCCGGTGTCCTCCATCTCCGCCATCCCAGCGTCGGGAAACCATCATCGGACCCTGCCCTGCTGTCTTCTCGCTGTGAACTACCACCATCCAGCACTCTGCTGAGCACCAGGACCCACACCGTGAGCGGAGAGCTCTCTCCATCTCTCTCTCCCCCTGGGACAGCGCTGCCATCACCCCCAGCCCTCCTGCGGCTCTGTGGGACCCGCCCGCCCCCAGCACCGGGAACTGCAGCTCAGGGAAAAGGTGCCTGCAGCCAAAAAACACTGGGACTGAGTTACTGTTCTGTTTGTGGGTAATTTCATAGCTGTTGTTGTTCTTGTTTGTCGTGTTAGATACACTAGTAAAGAACTGTTATTCCTCTTTGCCTGAGAGCTCTCTTAATTCCAAAATTATAATAATCGGAAGAATCACGGTTTTTTTTCAGTCCAAAGGGAAGCTTCTGCTTTCCTTAGCAAACACCTGTCTTTCAAACCAAGACATTACCTCAGGTTCAGGACTTTCATTCTTCTTTGTTAACCTTCATGAGGGTCCTGCCAGCCCCTTTCTCCAGCCTTCTCATGTTCCTCCTGATGTCAGTAGAACACTCTGATATGTCACGTATCACCACTGTTCTCAGCCATGTATCATCTGCAAAGTTGCTCAGGGTGCACTTTGCTCCATTAAGGAAAATATTATACAGTGTTGGCTTCATTATTGATACCTGGGGTATCAATCAAGTCTCACTAGCCACATGCCTTCAATTGGACTTTGTGCCACTGATAACAACTGGGCCCAGCCCTTTGACTAGTTTTCAACCAGCCTCACTATCCACTTACCAAATGCATTTTTTCAGCTGCTCTGTGAGGATGACATGGGAGACAGTGTCAAAAGCTTTACTGAAGGTAAGGTAAAGAACATCCAATGTCCCCATCCCCTTGTCCACTAAGCCAGTCACCTTATTGTAGGAGGCTTTAGGTTGATTATGCATGGCTTTCTCTTCATAAATCTTTGCTGACTACCCCAAATCAACCTTGTGTTCTTCCTCTGCTTAAAAATGCTTCCTTCCCAGGTACTGAGATGAGGCTCAACAGCCTGTATTCCCATGGATCTTTCATTTTCTTTTTTTTTCGTTTTTTCTTTTTTTCCTTGTTTTTCTGGAATATAGGAGGGGAATTTGCTCTGTTCCATTCTTCTGGAACACCTCCCAGTTGCCACAACTTTTCAAAGGTGATTGATGCTGGCCTTGCAAAGGTATCAGGTCATTCTCCAGCATTTGTGGGTACAAACCCATCAGGCTCCATGGACTTAATGTATGTCCATCTTGTTGGAAGTGCTTCCTAAACCTGGTCTTCCTCCACAAAGAGTGTCTTACTTGTTCCAGGTCCCTGGTCCGAGAAGCCCAGTTTTACTGGCCAAGACTAAGACAAAAAGGTGTTCAGGACTTCAGCCTGTTCCATACTACTTGTCCCTCATTCTCCTGCCCCATTCAGTAGTAGCCCTACATTTTCCCTAGTCTTCCTTTTGCTGTTTAGGTACTTTATTACCCTTGCTGTTTATTTCCACAAATAAATCTACATACATTTTTTAAAACTAAGACCTGCAGTTATTTTTCTCATAGGTTGGAGAATAGGTTTTCTCTTTTAAATCCTGGGTGACACTCAGGTGAGGGTCTTCCATGCCAAGAAAATTTATGAGACTTTTGCAATATATGGGCCTCATGTGAGCCAAAATTCCTGCTAGATTAGAAGTATGGTAGGGTCATAAAAGGTTAGTATTTGAGAATCCTGGAGTTATCCAACCATGAAACATGAGGTCACATAGTTAGCACCAAGGCTCTCAATGGGATTTAATTGAATGAAAACAATGTAGCATGTGCTGTCAAGTTTTGATTGCTTAGTAATGCCCAGGATGCATGATTAATTTTTTTCTGCAAAGAAAACTACAGATAAAGAACTAAAAATGCAAAAAATGTTTCAGATGACTGAAATGCACATGGGGAAATAAGAATGATAGGTAAGAATTACTGAAGTTAGGGCACATAGCTTCATTATGCTATCCTCATGAAAAAATACAGCAAGATCATTAGCAGCCAGCAGGGATAAGTATCTCAGTTTTATTACTTGCAAGAAACATTCAAAATATGTGAACATATGCTTTAAAATGTCAGTGCCTCATTCTGACCTCTTCTTGGGCTGTCATAATTTGTTACTCTTATATCCTAATACATTTTAATTCCTGCCATCTTCTGCAAACTTCCTACAGCACAACACTTGCAACAAAATTGTGAAGTGTAGATGGTGTCAAAACGCCTCAAATCAACTCCCAAATATGCTGTTCTAATGAAATTTAGGACTGTAATAGAAAGCATAGGCATGAGTTTTATATCCGTTTTACAGCTATGAACAGGAGTAGGAGCCATAGGATGCCTACTGGCCATTCTGGTGCTGCTGCTGCAGTAGCCTTATGCTGTGGGGCTCTCCGAGAAGGTGTCCTGGGTGCAAATGTTCAAAATAAGCATTTAAAATGGCTCCATTGCCCACTGCTGTCTAAGGTATGCCAATGCAGCACTTTCAACAGGGCCTCCTCTCTTACGACATTTAACCAACAAACCAATGGGTAATTCTTCCCTTGTGTGAGATATACATCCCACTACAATACAGCACTTTGAGGTGGTCAGATGACATTCAGCATGACATGGCAGCATGCTGGAGCAAGCTGATAGACACAGTACACTGGCATGGTAAAGGAGGGTTTGGAGGAACAGAGCACTGATGAACAGCTGTGGCATCAAGCACCCAGCTCATCTTACAGACTCTGATCACAGGTGGAGTCTGCAATATGATCTGTAACCCATACACAGGTACCCAATCTTTTCCAGATGCTGGCTGTGCAAGCACCTCCCGACTGCTCATTAAAAGCTCACTGAAAGGGTGAGCTTTCTCTTCTTTTCAGTTCCTAGTATATAACATTCACATATAACCTGATTTTTATTCCAACAATAGAGTTTTAAATAGAAAAATCTGCAGCTGAAAGGGGCAAACTTGTATAAGCTTAACAGGTTAAATTCACCTTTGAGAAATTAGTAGATCGAGAGTAACTTTTTTTCTTTGCTGCCTGCACCTCCCTCCTCCTTTACCCTCCCCTGCCTTTTTATACATTTACACCTTTGTACACTACAGATATGGTTAGCTTTTTAATAGAAATATATACATCTAGTTCACCAAGTTATCTCTCACTGTAAGGTAGGGCCTTTTTTTTTTTGCTTACACAAAAAAATCAGGTCTCTTCTTTCCTCTCTTCAGTGTTGAAAGAAAGAGCTCACTTGGTTACCCTCTGCTTTGAAGAAAGATTGAGACTTAACATTAGAGCAGACCACACAAAATATAGTGAACAGAGATAGATGAGTACCCTAAGACCACATCACATTATGAACATTTTCAGTTACCGCAACCACTTTGCAACTTTTGCTAGATATAGCATAAGACATTGGAATGGAAGGTTGAGAGTTGGCTACAGACCTTGAAAAATGTAAAAATGTACTAAGGATTCTGCATTAAGTACCCATCATATGTAACTGCATATGATATTTTTATTTTTGAATTAATTTATAGCCTTCCTAAAGAAGCAAGAACCTGAATAGGCACCATTCCTATAATTATCTTAAGCAAGTGAGATCATGCTAAGTGCTCTACTTAGGGGGGAAAATTAAACCGCCTCCTTATTTTTATTTATTTATTTATTTTGTGTAAATCAAACTATTATGTGGTGCGGCTTTTTCAGGGACATCTTAAAACTGTAGCATATAAAAGACCCCATACAGACGAATAATCTCAAATAACTTCTCTCCTGGAGGCTGATTAGATCAGACAGACTAAGCAAAAGGAAAACCAAACCTACAGGCCTTGGTACCATCTTTACAGTGCTGGAGGAAGAAGTGGCAAAGAGCTGATCCTGAGACAGACTCGGGTGTGGTGAAAAACCACCTCTACTTGCAAGGGATTTTCTGCAGGATGAAACTGGCCAGGCAAGCTCTCAGTATAGACGCATGATTCCTTCACCTGGCCCCAACCTTAGGAAGTCAGTTAGCCAGAAGACAATATAGCACAGCTCTCATGGATGCTCCATTTCTCTCATCATGAAGGACTTATCTTTTCCTTTGGTGAAGGGATAATAATCCGAATGGATTTGGATGGCACTGTGGGAACTGATACCAGGACAACAGATGGCACTACCTCTAGATAAATTTGATGCTCTTTCATTCAAATCTGTAGAGTGTTTCTTGGAAGTTGTTTCCTACCATGCATCAGCTGGACCTTGGCCTCTTACCTGAAAATTGACAGCAAAATTTTAAAGCCAGTACTAATGCAAATAAATATCTTCCATTTTAGAGGACAGGACCATTTATTCAGCCTAAGAGGTTTTCTCAATGATGTTTCCTGTCATCCTCCTGTTTAACCATCAAATGAATAAGGGATAATGCAAAACAATTACCTTTATATCTTCTCTTATAAATACAATCTCCAGATTTCAGCACACATACAGAAGCTAAGAGATGAAACAAACAAAAAAAATGTTTTCATATTAAAAAAACAGTGGAAATTTTTAAGGAAAAACAGTGGAATTCTGTTGGGAACATAGGAAACCTTCTCATCAGGGAAGTCCACGCTCTCAGTGCAATGGAGAAACCATTGTTCTCCTGAAGTTTGAAATGACATGAGTACTAGGTCTAATTGATTTCTCTGATTTATGCCTGAATGGCCCACTCCTCCTTTAATATTAAATCCTGCAAGCAATTTGCTATTTCTCTGCAATAGAACTAATTTCAACATGCTGTCAAGTGGATTTGCTGGAAAATTCTATGTAGAATTTGCATAGAATGGAAGAACTTGTTTTATGATTTGGAGAAGTTATTCAAGTGCTAAAAAGCTTCTGCAAAAAAAAAAATAATCTATGACTACACAATAAAATGCAACAAACTAGTTATTACCTGGGAAAGTTTTCTTGGAAAACTTCCTGTATGTAACAGCTCAGTGTTCAAAAACTAACAGAAATGGGCAAGAAGAATGCTAAGACTTAGTATAGAAAGAAGTAAGAATCAAAGATTTTGAAAATAACAGTTGCCACTACAGATATGCATGTTGCCTCATGTTTGCATATAGCATGTATTTCTTCCTATCTCATCTCAAAAATAAGAGGGTAACATGGTCTTGGAAGAGGACAGCTAATGGCTAGTAAAATACAAGCTTTTAATTATGTGTTAAACTGGCACCAGCAATGAGTAGGCATTGTTCTTGCAGTACAGAGGTAAAATTAATTCATTGCTACCACCAGGTAGTGGGGCCAAAACAAAAGGAAGTACTTTCTCATGCTTGTCCACTATAGAGATCACTTTAGGTTTTAGAGCAAGACAGGGAAATGTAAAGCAGAAGAGAGTTCAAAATGGATTAGAAAAACTACAGGCAAGATAAACATGACTGCACTGTCTCAGTCAAGAATTTCTTAAACTACTGATGTTTGGAAAGTAGACCAAGAAAATATTATTCTGCACTTATCCTGTTCTCAAATGTTTTCCCTAGGCATCTGATGGATGCCATGAAACTTGAAGACTGCTGCAGTTCTCACCTGGTTTTGATGGTGCCATTTTCAGAAAGCTATTGCCAGGGAGCAGCAAGAATGGGCTGCTCTGTAAGGGAAGATTTCCTGGGAAGCTAGAGTGATTCAAGACAGTCAGGGCATGAAACTCACTAAGTCCCACAATACCAAGCAATATGAGCCATGCCCATCTGCTATTCTGCACCATCAGCCAATCTGGCAATAAGGCAGGTTTCAGAACAAGTCAGAAGATTAAATCACTGGGTCAAGGCTCAAATTAGTGAGGCACATTGCCAGACACTGGCCAAGCTGAAGTGTAGCTCAAAGATGAGTAGTCTGAAAACAAAGAAGCGATTGCTTCTCATAACACTTCCTTACAATGCTCTCCACACACCTCTCTGGTACAAGAACAGGCAGCCACACCAAAAACTGACCCTTAACGCAGGCAACCAAACCACTAAGGGCAGTGAGAGGTGAGAGGCTGCACTCCACCCTGATATTTGTTTGTACAGGGCTTAGCTTGCTCCACCAATACAAGGATTGTGTTATGTAAGCTCTCTGATGCATTGCAAGCATAGGAAAAAATCACTTCTTTTTAAGGGTTGAATTCCATTTACCTAAGAATTAGACTTCCTTGTATTCAGTGCACACATTTCTGCTCCACTCTCATTATAACACTTGTTTCAGTAGAACCTTTTGCTTCATTTAGAAAGAGCACACTCTGATAGTGGCTGATGTGTTTGCTTTTATTACTTCTAGCCTGTTATTACAACTTTGTATACTGTTGGTTGGTGTAACCTTTGAAACACATTCCTTTCAGAAAATTGCCAGAATTAAGTGGAACAAAATTTAGGTCACAATATATGATATTTTTCATTGGTCAAGCATATAATTAATTGCTAGTTCAATTCAAGAACAGCAAACACAGGTTGCTGGTTATTTTTTACCCCATCCAAGGGATTTATTTTGTTTTAATTACATCCTAAACTGGTAGAAGCAGATCTGTTTTTGAGATGATGTCTGCCTCAGCAAATCTTTTACTGTGCAATTATATTCATGTTCAGATTCAAAACAGAAAAGCATTCTCACATCCAAATTTCATTATTAACTCTGTCTATTACTATTAGCAATCGGCCTCTTCAAAGAAAGCCATAGAAGTGGAGTTTGAGAGATGTATGGTTCATTAAATACTTACATTTATTAAAAATTTCCTTAAGTTTTTATGGTGCCAAAATGCTTTCAGAATCTCCTGTTCTTAACAGAACAGACATCTTAGTTTTAACATGTGAAGATTACTTTATTCTTTATATGTTCTACACCCCAGTTTGGTGTTTGGCACATTTTTTAAAACGTACAGTGAGGGTTTCCCTTTGGAAACAGAGTAAACTGTGTATTATTTGTACCTTAGCTTCACCTCTCTTCACACTGGTTTGACTTTTCTCATGAAAAAAGACCCTGTACATTCTTCTCACCACAGGAATGTGAAACAAGAATGAGCAGAAACTGCACACAACTCTGTGAAAGTGTTGCTACAGCAATGAAGGAGACAGTTTAGTCAGCGGAACTGCAAGGGTGAAGAGTAGAAAAACAACCCACTAGAGTTCATTATGTTGGAGATAGCTACTATATCAAAGAGGTTGAGAATAAAGTTCTACCTCTTCATATTTGATCAAGAACTAAAAGTCTTGAAGAAAATGGTGTCAATACAATATGTAACATCCTTCAGCCTGTAGCATTTGTTGCCTCTTACACAATCTTCAATCACCCCATCTTCAAGGAAGGGAACAGGACGAGGGCAATTTAGAGCAGCAGTTTCTGAATTGCCTTCTTAGCTATATTGTTCTACAGGAAGAATTGTAAAAGTCCATGGAAACTAGCTGGCAGATCTGGTTATCTAAAATAAATTATCATATTTGGTGTGAAAGCACATCTCACTGGACCACGCTGAAAAGAAATTAGACTGGAAAAATGGAGAGAGAATTGCAGGTAATTTTTGGGAAAAAAATGTTATAATGAATGACTTGAGAAAGGAAAATACACTCTATTACTATAAACTACCTGTCTGACAAATGATGAAGGAGGTCAACTGTTTATAAGAAATTTCTATTTTCTCCTCTAATTTAAAGCAGTCTCAGAAATTTCAGTCACTGAAAATAACTAGTGAGTACCAATCTGCTCAGGATTAGCAGGGATAAAAATGACTTCTGCATTTAAATGTTTTAACATTATAATAGTTTTAAGTGTGATCAAAGACCTTTTATCTGGACAATATGCATTAACTTTAGGGTAGATAATAAAGAATAGCCACCATTTAAAGCAGACTTAGAAATGAAATACGAGAAGTTGTGTTCATCATAAAATCAGGTAGATTTTACCACTTTAATAATTTGAGTGAAATAGAGTATACACATCCTATATTTCTTATCTATGGACACAGATTAGGCTGGATAAAACAAGAGAGATTGTACAGTACAGATCTGACACATGTAATTTTTAAATCAGAGAGGAGGAATAGATAGAAGATTACATACCTTTATTTCAGTAAATATGAAGATGATGAAATTGGATGTTTTACTGTCAACATTACAAATGTCATCGACAGTTTATCAGTATTATTTCAAGCACAAAGCATGATGCAGTTATTGCCTAAAAACACCAAGATCATTATAAAGACAGATGTTGAGCTGAGAGACATTTAATTAGATGAGCTGGCTACATTACTGAATGAGTTACTATTTCTGCTTGATTTGACTAACAAATGGTCTCAGAATGTTGTTAACCACCCATTCTTTTGCAGGTTGCTTTTAGCTAATGCTGCATTAATTTGTAATCACGAGTGCACACACTGTTTAACTTCTAAGACACTAGAACCTGGCCTCTAAATAGGATTGGTGGTAGTAATTTTGAAGAGTGTGCAAAGATATCTCATAAAAATCAAGCTGTGATTCCATTTCAAGCAAAAAATTAGAGAAAGTGGTGCTTTGTTCACAATAAATTTTTCTACAAAAGGTACTTTTGACAACTATCTTCAGGAAAGACAGAATCACAGAATCAATTAGATTGGAAAACACCTCTTATCAAAGTGCTTCTTACCACAAACACTTCTATGATGGCAAGATACCTTCAGCCACTGTAGATGCCATTCCATTAGTAGGACAGCTTACTGTGTACACATAAAAACTTCGGCAAAGTTGCATGAATTTTTGAAAATGCCACCTTGACCCTTGAAGATTATTCTAAATAACATAATTTGTGATAGTTATTTTAATCTTTTATTACTCTTTTTTTCAAAGAGGAAACACATCTAAAGTGAAGTTATATACGCCAAAAAACTTAGGATCACAGACCTCTGCTCTACTAAAGCACTTCCTCAGGTTTCAGTAAACCTTTTCAGCCCCATGTCAGGAAAGCAGATAAGGTTAATGGATGATGTATTTTCATAAGCATGTTTCTCATCTTGGCTATTCCGCCCTTTAAAATATGAAGCAGACTCCCTGAAGTCATATAAATAATAGTTTACCCAAGACCTTCAAAAGGGTGGTTGATGCCCTTGCCTTTGGCTGTATTTTCTTCACTGTGTCAGATAGGAACAAGAAGAATTGCTCTGTGAACAGGTGATTAAAAGAAAACAAAACAAGAGAAATCAAAAAAGGAAAGGAAAAAAGTGTCTACCACCTCCTGCCCAAGCTTTTTCCATGAATACAAATGAAATTGATAGAAACTGCAAGTGATGAGCAAGGATGATAAACCACTCAAGCAATGCACCACAAAGGGTAAAGTACAAAATAATCAATTATCACCACACAACTTTCGTAAATTTTCTACTGAAGGCATATACTGTTCTGTCAGATGAAGTCAAGATCGGTTTTTAATTTTCCTCTTGACATTTGCCAACTGTTAATTACTTTCAGAAATTAATTATTGTTATTCAGCCTTGTTTTGAACTTCAGGTGGGGTAGTTTAGACTTGTATTAGTATAAAAAAGTAGTAACCCTAATTTTGATTTTTGAGTATTAATTCTTGCTTTTACTGTTATTGATGCTAGTTTTACTAAGTGCCTTTCTCTTGGGGAAGATTTTAAAACTTTTCGTAGCATTACAATTCAGTAACTTAGTTCTGCCAACCAGCTTTTCAGGTATGGGTATGGGTATCAATAGATTTTTCTTGCCCGATTTCCAAGTATGCAGAAATCAGATTTTAAAAAGTGGTAAAAACATAACAGCAACTGAATTCTACTTTAAAAATACAAACTGACTCATCTTTCATGAATTACAGCCATCCCGCTTGCCTGTTTCCTTTCCTCACAGTACCAATGTAAGTCCCTAGCATCAAATCAATGTAAGTCCCTATCAACTCTGACATCTGATGCTATTTACATCACAGTATTCCCGAAATTCCTTGGGCAACACAAGTGATGGAACACATAGAAGGAGTATCTCCCTGCCAGTACTACCTGCAACAAGTAGTGAGAAAATGACAAATACGTTAAACTAAAAATATATTATATCTACACCATGTTGTCTATAAGCTACAAATACATTAGTTTTGTAGGTTAAATTGAAAAAAAACAACACTTATCTAGTAATTGGATGTGAGTTTTCAATCATGTTTCATAAAATTTAGGATCCAATAGCACAATTTGCTTTTGCATAATGACCAGGACATATTACAGTTCATATGAATTAATGGAAGATGGGAGTAATTATACAGAGACCATATGAAAACTATGATGAGATCTTTGTGAATCTCAAAATCAACAACAGTAATTAGGTTGAATGTGAAAATACACAACAGAAGGAACACTTTTTTACAGTAATCAACAAAACAGAATCTGGATATGCCCCAGTCTAGTAACAGAAAAATTTATTTGCCTATAGGAAGTATTTTCTTAAGTTAACAGTCTGAACTGAGCATTATTATACTGTTATTGTGGCTTTATTCCTTACTCTGGGAAAGTAATAATTTATTCAGAAGAAACACTGGAAAGACAACTTCTATAAATGATGGCAATTTTGTTTAAATCTTTTGTGACATTCATGCAAAGACATGACCAATAAAAACACTGCAAAAACTTTTGGGAAAAAGGTCTGCTGGATTTCAGGAGTGTTTTCCGCATTCCTAAGCCTCTGTTTTCCATCTGATAGCTCCAACACAGACATGGAGATCGCTATCTTCCCCTATGGGACTCCTTATTGCAGAGACAACTACAAAGTGGTGATGGGGAGTGTTGCCTATACAAAAAAAAAAAAAAGATCCATAAAGACCTTCAGCTCTCCAGCAAAACTTTCCCAGTTTCAACACCTCTGATAGCAGGACAAGGCTGGAGATTAAATCCAGCAGTGAATAGACCCTGGACAAGATGGCAGGGAGTCATAGCTGAATGCTTTAATTAGGAGAAAAAGAAGTGCTGACATTGTCTTGGAGTGCCCAAGGATGTAGCCAGCTGAAAGACCTCCTTCTGAAGACTTCCCCACTTCCCTGCTGAATCAGACTGGGTCTGTGTGCCCTGTTCTCCACTCCAGCATTTTGCTGGGACACAGCTTAGTCAGTGTTAAGGTATCTAGAAAAAGGAAGATCTGAGGGCAAAGAAAGAGGTGGTTAAGAGGAAAAGCAGTCCAGAAGAGGACTGGATCCCAGAGAGTCTTTACAGATCACAAGATTGGCTGGCAATACCATGAGAATATTTCTGGTAAGGTGATTTTGGCATACACAGAACGGAGAACTGTGATACCAGTGATACCAGTGATACCAGTGTATCATATTATCAGTCAGTGGTGGTTATGTACACTCTTCCCATCACTTGTGTATTGAAGGCACAGTAAGACAATCATCAGGTTTTGATAACTGCTTCCATGTTGGAAACTATGATATTGAGGATTGCTGCAAGCTGACAAAGGCTTCCAAGCAGAGGGAAAAAAAATCTTATAAGCAAACAGCTAGCAACTATAGCTTTGTATCCACTAACCTCTAAAGGATGTACTTTGCTTCAAATGGATACATTTAGTAAGAAAAGAAAATTTTAAGGATCTTATCACAATTGCTTATGTATAATACATGCTACTTTAGATCCAGTTTTGCCTTCAAGTACCAGGATGTAGTTCTCATAGAACAAAAAAAAAAAAAAATTACATCTAATTACTAAGAGAGAAAATGGGTAATGTGCTGAGAATTACTAACATTGCTGAGTTCAACAAAGTTAACAAGGACAGAAATTCACTGAGCATATCTCAGCTTCCTTGACTTTACCTTTTTGTTGAGACAAAACAACCTATTCTTAGTTATTCCCCTGTTATTTGTTTATTGCATATATTTTTTTCTGTTTCTTCAATTTGCTGCTTGCTAGGCTTCCACTGTACCCTTTTACATGTGAATAATGTAATACATCTTGTTGCTGATAACATCAAAATTCTTGCACACAGTTGAATACTGGTACAGGTTAAATTGGAAGGTACTATTGTTTTCACATTATATGCCTTTTTGGAGGTAAATTTGCCTTTTGGAGGCATGGCAAAACTAGGGCGATGAGTAAGGAAGCATATTACCACTTCATTCAAAAATTGCACATGCAGTTTAATAGTTTTCGCTGCTCTGGGGTTATGTAAAGTGCAATTATCATCCATTGATTTAGCTTATATGGACAAATCCCATTTTACATTTTATTTGCTTTCTGTTTCAGCAGAATTTTGTGGATATTAAAATTGTCATTATCTACCCACAGGCAGTTTCAAAATACTCACAGGCATCTTGTTTAGCTACTGCTTGAGACTTTGGAAAAAAAGTAATGCCATATAAAGCTGCAAAACCTATAATAGTTATGTAGAAATAATCTGTCATTTTGTGGTATTTCAACCTGTAAGACATATGCTGGAGGTCTAAAGCTGCCATTGGTAAAAGAGCCTTAATGTTCCTGTGAATTCTGCATAAGAACTTGCTAGCAGAAACACATTGCTTAAGGCAGTCCTACATAAGACAGCAGGTTGAAAGATAAATGGGTCCCTGAGCTGAAATTGATGATTTTTCTTAAGTATGAGTGATTATAGCACAATTTAATGAGCTTCTAGCAAAGACTTTACAGTGCCAACTGGTAATATAATACCACTATGGCTAAATACACACTGTAGCTTGAAATGTCCTGATTATAAACTGGGAAGAAAATTATGAACACATCTAAGTGTAAAGCAAGTATTTACAAGATTATTTAGGGTAAGATGCAAAGGTGAGTCTGCATCTTGCTTCACAAGGCACCCCCAAGGAACACAGAAAAATGGTGCTGGGAGGTCTCAGAATGCTTGCATAATTGTTGGGAGAGAGCACAGGCTGTGTTACTTATTACCTGCAGTAATATAAAATTAAAGACATCAATTATAAACAAACAAACAAGCTATTCTTTACAAATTTAGGAAGATATACGGTGGTAAACAAAATCTTAATGGTATTGAACATTTGACACCAGATCAGGAGGGTAAAACTAAACTATAAATACAGAAAAATGTGAATTATTGAATTACCGTTATTCTTCACTACTTACACAGAAGCAGAATCACTCATACTGAAACAATAACAAAATATATTATATTGAGTAACAGCTTCAGTGATGTGAAGTAGCAACTATTATTGTGATCTTCCAAACTTTTTAGGGTGAGGTAAATTTTATCTGAGAGCTTAAAAAAATTAACCGAGAAGATTGTCAATTTATATTCTCATACACTTGTATGAAATAATTTTCTTGGAATAAAATTTTTAGATGAAAGGACAGTACTGTGGAATCCAACAATGGAAAAGTCTAGACTTGAAAACTGATGTTTCATGTAAGAAAAGAAATGTGTGTCCCATGTACATAACAGAAGAAAATAAAAATATGTGCATAATCACACAGGATTAGTGAGACCTTTGTTTATAATCCTGCTCCTAGTTCTGTCTACTACACTTAAAATCTTGCCATGAGCAAAAAAAAACATATATGGCAAATGGAGGTAAAAATTCCATGTCAGTACAGCTAATGCTAAGAATATAATAATTCAAACAGTCTAATTAACAGAGAAAAAAGTCTATGAATAATGAAGTTAAGTTTGTCGTCTCTTGTGGCTACTTTTTTACATTTCCAACCTTAGTCCTTTTTCATTATTCCCAACCTGAAGTTTGAAAGTTTGAAGAATAATTTCCTTAAATGGCAAAATACTATGTACTAAAAACTACTAATGACAGGTAGGTTATTTTTCACACTATTACAAGTTTTCCTGTTTTATTCAAAGATCTGATGAAGATACCTGTTTATATCCCTAAGACAGACTTTTGTCATTTTTTTTTAACTGAGTGGTATCATCAGTATGTTTTAGCAGAGAGAATTTTATGCTACTTTATCAATTACATCACTATAATTCAGAGGAATTAGAGCAAAAGGCCTGAGTAATCAGAACATGAGGAAAATAATGACACGAAATATGATAGGACTATGTCATGGGTATGTGCCAAAATGTTGTTTTTTTCTGTCTTCTGAACACCAGGTATAAGTAAACTTCAAAATTTAACATTAACCAGCTCAAGTTGACATTTATATTTGAGTTCCCATTTTATAATACAATAGAGTATTTGGGACCTTAAAAAAATATAGATTCATAGCCTAGATGCAGGTTTTTCTGTATTTCTATTAACATTTGTTTTGATCCAGTATTTCCAGAATGCTATGGCAAGAATCATGACAAGTGTGTATTATGTAGAAGTTCTGACACATCGTTATTCCATTATTTTAATTCCTGCCAGTCATTTTGAAGGCAAAAACATTATATAATTTTTAAAAATTAATTTCATAGTGTATTTAGCCTTTACATTTTCTCTCTGGGAAAAGGGGGTTCCTTCTAAAACTTTTCTGACCCAAGCCTACTATTTGTTTATCATTACCATAAAATTAAAATATTTAGAATTCATTCTCACTGGGTCTGAAAATGGCTAATGAATGTTCTATTACTACTGATCATATAACCAAGCAGCATTTAGAAGCACATTCAACAATGCAGAGAAAACATTTTGGAGCCCCTGCCACCAATCAATTACTCACAAATGAGGGAGAAGTTGATCTAAAGGTTCCTTTCATAAAAAAACGAAGACAGATTTCTTATCATCAAATATCAGCACTGGAGCTCTAAGTACTTTCTTCTTTGATATAGCACTCACAATTTGTCCATATGCTCTACCCAATTAAAACTGTAGTAGAAACAACATGGACTTACAGAGTAGATTATTTCACACATGCACCAAATCTAAAGAAACTTGTTCCCTTATAAAAGCCTAGGAGTTGTGTAGAACAATTGCCCAGAAGTGATATTTGGCTTTGGTATCTGGGTGTTTCTTCCTCACTTTAAATAACATAGTTATTGATCATATAGGATTCATTGATGCAGAAAGCCTTTTTTTTTTTCCTTTGTACAACTCTTTGCCCTTTGACCCAAGGACTTAGCTTGTGCTTAAACCATTTAAACAGCTATGTGGCTTATATGTCTGTCCAGTTTTAAAGTCTAGTTTCCCATTTTTAAGTCAATTTACTCTTCATCCTGACCTAAGATTTCTGTAGCTACAACCTACTGTCACTTTTTATAGCAAAACCAGTAAACTTTGTAATAAAAGTAACAGTTCTGCCAAAACAAGATAAAGCACTGTTCAAGCCTCTCAAACCTTTTGTAAAGAAATGCTTACAGGTTCCAGTTGCACTTTTTAAGCCTGCAAACACTTCATTTTTTAAAGTTCTACACATTCCTCAACTCCTTCACTAAAAACTTTTTCTTTCTTTCTTTCTTTCTTTCTTTCTTTCTTTCTTTCTTTCTTTCTTTCTTTCTTTCTTTCTTTCTTTTTCTTTCTTTCTTTCTTTCTTTCTTTCTTTCTTTCTTTCTTTCTTTCTTTCTTTCTTTCTCTTTCTCTCTGTCTCCATCTTCTCCCTTTCTTTTCCTTTCTCTCATATTCTAGGATAATAAACTACCTATTTCAGCAGACGCACAGAATTTTAAAGAAGTCATTCACATTACAGTGATTAGCAACTGTATTTTCCTTGACTGCTTGTACTTTGGTAGGATAAAATAAATGACCCCATAGGTATACATTTGTTAGGTTTAAAAAATACACGAAAGTGACTGGTAGCATTAAAAAAGGAGAGAGCATATTTTTCAAGGACAAAATACTGTATGTTCAAATGTATTTCTAACATCAAATACTAGCATTATACACTTAAATCAAGAACTTTACTTCTTTCAAAACATAATTTTACTGTTCAAAGAAAACTATTGAAACTACTGTGTACTTTTATGAAATGATACAATGCAACTATACTTTGTGGAGCACTTTTCATACAAACTACATTATGAAATGTACCACAGAGATAAATAATACTTCCACAGTCAAATAACAAACAGAAGAGAGAGAAAAACATTAAGTTATGAGGGATGGAGAAGAATATATTCTACAAAATTTGAAAGGAAGATAGAGTCAGTAAGACAGATATAAAGGCATTTTTAGGAGGCAGTAACAACAAAACGAAGGTTTTCAGAACATCTAAAGACTCTATAAATAAGATACACAAGGTCACTACTGTATAAGCAGATAAAGGAGAGTGAGTTACAGCCACAAAGTTAAAGTCATCATTTGTTTTCTGCCATTTTCTGACTAATGGTCATATGGCCAGTGAAATATTAGAAAGTTGAAACATGCTGACAACTACCAATGTAAAAGTATGAAAAATTGGCATGACAAGCCCAAGTAAATGCTGTCAATGCTAAGCATGCAAAATAAATGTATGGGGGGTTATTTGACTAAACACTAGAGTAGTTAAGCATTGATGATTGATCTTAAGGGAAAATAAGAAACCACCAGAGGAAAGTAGTTTTTTCAGTATGCTGAAAAAGTTATTACTGCTTGTGGAGGTCCTGAATCAAAGACTCAGATATTAAAAAAAGAACAGGTATTATAGCTACTGTCCCCTTGAGCAATGTTTCACATGAGTAAATTTAATACAATGGGCACCATACCATGCACGAGAGATCTTATCATAGTATTAGTACAAAATATAATTTTAAAAGGTAACTAGACCTTTAGAGAGGATAAAGGAGAAAGAAACACCAGTAAATTCTACAATGAACAGTGTTGAATCTGAGAAAGGAGTAATTTTGTTTGTTGAGTTAATTATTTTGAGAAGGTCAGTTTGTGTAATAGCACCAAGTTAGGGTATGGCTGGAGTTCATTGAGCAACCACAGAGGAACAGTCAGACAGAACAAAGGTGTAGAGTACTTTAAAAACCGCAGAAATTGTGCTATTGAAAAGGCAGATCAATCCCCTGATATAAGAGAGAAAAAGAGCACATATTGCCTTTCATGTTGAAGTGAAAAGAAATGATAGGGAATGTATTTCTTCTTTCCCTCAGAATTCTCCATAGGTTGATATTCTTTTTTACTAGAAAACTGAAAAGACAGGCGAAAATAACAACTACCTTCACTAAAACTGACAGTGAATTTCCAGCTTTCTTTTGCAGAATAGGAAGTTAATAGATAAGGTGTATCAAAGACTGTCCTCGTGTTTGTGTACAAATTGACTAGTTCCATCAGCTTAAAAATGTCTAGAAAACTGTTCTGCCTCTTAAGTTTCAGGGATTTGATCTGGAAGGAATCCAGTGTTTAATAGAAATCCAGCAGCATGGATCAGTAACATCCTTGCACAGGAAGCAAACATCTTAAATGAAAAAATTAGAAGTCCTTTTAAACTGTGAGGCTTAGTGAAATGAGCATTGAGAGAATTGTTCTATAATTATTTAGGACTAATTTCCCTTGTTTGCTTGTTCATTAACTGTCTGAAATCAACAAAGTAAACAAAACGTTGCATGTTATTTCAATATGGAACAAATCTTCCTTTTAGAAGATAACTTTCCATATAATCCATTTAATGCAAGGGTCATTTAATGATTTAAACTTTGAATATCAAACTATATTATATTCCATATCATGCACCAGCTCTTCTCAAAAACTCTGAAAGCAATTACAGTATAGTAAGCAGTAGTTAATCTATCAATCACAGTTGAGTCAATATTTCTGAATCTCATTTCAAAATGTTGCCTTAGAAATGACCATGTAAATCTGGAGAAAATAAGGATGAACAGATATAAATAAACCAAATAGATCCTTCTACAAACTTGTTGAAATCAATCTCTGAACAGCAATCTACAAAAGCTAGCACTGATTATATGAAATCCATACAGGGTCATACAAATTATTCACAATAATCACAATATTGTGACATGAAAAATTGTAAGAAGAACCAATGAAAACTTCTGGTTAGATTAAAAATTTTTGTCTGAGAGAGTAACTATTTTTTTGTCAAAATAGAAAGTTAAAGTCAAATTAATTGCTGGTCTGTATCAAGTCTGTCTTAACAATGAAAATTATCACAATGACAGAAAAATAGAGATGTTATTGACAGAATGCCAGTAGATACCTGGCAACACATAAATGCAAAAAATTACAAGCAACAGATATCTTTTCAAGAAATAAGAGTAAGATTTTTTTTCCAAGGCACAGAATTATCTCCATAGGTCTGATGTCTCTAATCCCTTAGAGAAATTGTCTGCTTTTGTTAAATCATTTCAGTTCAATTTAAATTCTTGATCCAAGGGTCCTTGCAGGCAGTTGTAAAGGCTTTTGAATCCTACGTACAGCTACAAACACATTACGTTTTTCATATCTAAGCACTTATTTATACTACAGGATTAAAATCTCTTCTGCAATTCCCCCAGCAGAAAAGTATTGTACTAATTGACATTGGAACACTGAGCTTCTTATTCACCAGCATTGCTTCTAACAAGAAAAATATATTAATCTATTATGTATTCCACTGAAAACACCCACCAAAATATCTGCCAATGTAAAATGCATAGGCACAATTTGTGTGTTTTTTCTTGAAATCAAAAGTAGAGTATGATAGTTTCCCTCCCTAACTTCCCTTAAACCTAATAACAAACCAGCTTAATTGGTTTCTTTGGCTTCTGTTTTGGTTAATTTACACTTTTTAAAAAATAAAGATGCCAAATTTTGCAAAACTGCCATTAGTATATTGTTAGTATACACTTAGCAATGTAAAGTCCAGCTTACAGGCTGTGGGCAGAAGCTGGCCTGAAAGTTTCTTCTGCTTCTACATTCTCCGAACACAGGAAAAACAATTAATAGAGCCTGACAAGGCACACATTTTTGTCTGGATATGTTTTCTGAGACAGAATCAAAACCTGTTTCTCCTACCACAGTCAACTGAGATGGAAAAGAGGACATGAGGAGGCTTGCTCGTTATGTTGCTTCTTCTGCTGCTAGCCTGAATATTGATCACCAAACTGGAACCTTCCACAGATGGGGGACACTCACTTGAACATATAAGCACACATGGGAGGAATTCTAGAGGTGCTAAACAATCAAACTGGCTTTGGCTTCACTGAGAATCTTCTAATAAATAAGTCTATTGTTTATATCTCTCATTACATAAAATATTTAATACAGCTTTATTCACCATAAAATGTCTGAATTTCTTTGTCTCTCATAATAACATAATGTCCAATTTTTCTGGTGCTTCAAAATGTAATCTTAACAAATTTAGAGCTCTGATGCAACAGCAAAAACCATAACCTATCCATCATAGAATAAAATTGAAAACTGGCTTGGGTAGGGATAGGCATATTTCCATCTTTTTATTTTCATTACTGTTTTATAAGAAAGTTCCACAGAATGCAATCTTGTTCCTCAAAATTGAAATTCTTCTGTAATAGAAATTGAAAGAACTAAGTGCTAGTAACATTTTACAAATATACAAGTATAGATTTAATATAAAATTCTGGAAAAAATGTTATAGCTATGAATTTTTCTCTTTTTTGGCGATATACTCCACCGCTAAAATGTCTTAGAAATGGTAAATATAAAACATATTTATTCTACAGTTATAAATTAAGAATGGCTCCATTAAGAATTCATTAAAATTAACAGGTCTTGTAAAAATAACTTTAGTTTTGGGATCACTCAGGTAAGGCTTCACCTTATGTTAGTTTTAATTTTTTTTTTTTTTTTATATATTATACCAGGAAAAATAGAACACTTTTACTGCATAGATTAAGTGTTTTCCTTCTGGTGAAACCCAGTTCTCTTCATATCTCTCCTAATGGAGATCTCTATTCAATATTCATTTCCTTTGTGCGTCCTCCTTTTTAAAAGCTGCTAATATAATCTAAACTGCTGGTGACATTTACAGGGAATGAATGAAGACCTGTTTACTGAAACCCTATATTAGTTAGTTAATTTAAACTATCTTTGCAGGGAGATGTCAAGGATTAAGCAAGTAGCATCTGACATATATTCCTCCAAGGACTTTGGTTCTTTCCAATTTCTTAGAAGAAATCTGGTTAGGTTTTAACTCAACTTCTCATCAAGAATTGCCACCTTCTTTTAATTTGATGCACAACAGAAATCTGCAGACTCGCAAATACTACAATGCTTCAACAACTTTTTGTGCATTAGCTTTAAATCTATTCAACATAATGCAGGAAGGAAGATCAATTTAACTGGAAATAGGTTTGATGTGGAACTAAAGAGGCAGAGTTAAAATCTGCAGTCAGTCTCAATGTTCATGTGCCATCCTGGTAAACCACCACGTGACCCCCAAACTACTTATGTGCCTACAGAGAAATTTATACAGAAAAAAACACCTGGCTGCTTCACCACCTAAAGTTTACATACCAAGCAAGGGAAAACCCAAATCTCTCTTCACTCTACAGTCAAACTCTTCTGCATCCTCCAACTAATCATATCACATGCTGAAGTACAATTTAAGGATTGCGTGTTAAGTTCTCCCCTCGTTATGACATACATGTATGTTCTCATTTGTGATATTTCTAGGCCATAAAATTTTGCCTACATTCATCTCAATACCTTGCTCAGTATTTTGTCTCTGGTTAGTCCCATTCTTCCATGCTTATGTCTGCTTATTTAGGCTACACAGAATTCAAGTCCCTCCCTCATGACTCCATGCCAATGCCACAGGCAGAGAGAGCTACAAAGCTTAGGGGAGCATTAGCACATGTAAATACTGTCAATAATCTGGGCCTTAACCTTTCTCTTGCTGTGTTTTCTTTAATGAAAAAGTTAATTAGAAACACAACAGAAATAGTGGGATACTCAGGAATTTAATACTGCTGGCTAGAGAAAAGCACATAACAAATAAGGTGAGCCTGCTCTGTCCAATGTGCTAGTAGCAGAAATGGATTTGATCACATTTATTTACTTTTAGGTGGCACTGTACTCTTCTGCAAAAGATCTGTGAAATCAGTATCTAGGAGAAATATGATATTGGACAGGAAATAAATAACACCTTCCTCAATGGATATCATTTTTTGAAATAGTCTAATTGCTAACAAGCACTCACTACCAGCAGAAATACTGAAGTAAGCACTTCTTTTTGACAAAAGGAAGCTGGAGAGATACAGAGACAATATTGAGACTAATGCACATATCTAGACATTATTACTATTACTAATGATTCCAAATGATGGCATAGTAATCCCTATTTTTTTTTCATTTTTTAAAGAGCAGTCTATAACTACTAAAAGACCATTCTAATCTATTAGACGTATAACTATTTCTTTAGGCTCTCACCAGAATGTTTGACATGAGTTCACTATGTTCATTTTAAATTTATAATGATTTCTGAAGAAAAAAGAAATAATGTAAATCCAGCAGGAACTGAACAGTAAGGCAATTTCTGCTAAAAGTCAGGCTCCATCCACAAATAGCTATACTTATTTGTAGCAGTATTTTATGCAAGATAAACTACTTATTCTGGAGATTTTATTGCTTGCCTGTATGAACAAGAGATGGACCCAACATTTTAGTAAGACAGATATTTTCTCAAAATTATTACTACGGAAAGATATTGCTGGATTATAGAATGGTTATTATATGGTTTAACTTCTACGTAACATATCCTGTACAAATTCTAGTAATCCAACCAGACTGGCTATCCTCTGGATGCACATACTTCTAATGAATGGGTTAAGTTTACTCATAACTTGATACCTGACTACAAATTCAGAGCTGCAGTCATAAAACTGGTCAAAATCATAATTGTACTGTACAGAAAAAAAAATGCCTAGAATAATTGTATTTCTAGTATCTGGAAAATATTTAGAGCATATGCCATTATTAATTATGTTATATATATGAAATATTAGTATACCTAATATTTATAGAATATAATCAAATATATTACAGTCAGTAGTAGACAGACAAGTCTACTTGTTTGGATTATGATTTTTCATTTTCTTTTACTGGGAAAAAATAGTAGAACTATTGATATAAATATCTAAGAGATTCATAGTTAACAATTGCAAATGAGATGATGATGCAATTTTAGTCTTATTTAAAGATTAGTAGTAATACAGACAGTTCCTGAAACTTCTTTGCATTGCTTTAATTTTTCGTAAACTTTAAAATTGAGACAACAATCTGGTTTCCTTTATTTTTGAGAATGAATGTACAGAGAGTTTCATTAAGTATAGCAGCACTGTTCATCCAGGAGAAGATATCTTAACCATCTAAAAATAAGCAATCTGCATAATATATTACCTTTATTCAGCTATGAACTGGTGAGGAGCAATAAGTGATGTATAACTTGAGAGAGTCATCAAAGCAGTTTGACTTCAGAACTCAGTTGAGCAACCAGGGACCTAGTTTTAACAGTTTTATTATGGGATCAGGTAAATATTTAGCATCTACTCTTATGAGAGTATAAATTTCATGTTTGAGAGAGCTTTGTGGATGTTTGCTCGGTGCTCTCATCTTCCCCACAGGAGAATGAGAATAAACTAATAATTACGTATGAATGTAATACAAGCTGCACATTCAACCAAGTCCCTTGAGCAAACTAATGCATGTAAGAAAAAGCAAAATTAATTTCCACACAAAGATTTGCTCACGACTTTTATAAATTATAGATTACTCCACTTGATTAAGCTGTTCCTATATTAGTCATGTTGTAGCAGACAGCAAAAAAAGCAAAGTTTTGCCAAAAACAACTTGCAACATTGTTTTAAAAATGTTTTAAATGTTTGCCACTATTATCAAATTTTCTTCAAATCCTTTTCCTGCTAATCTTACCAGATTAATAAACATTAGCAGGTGTGTGCCTTGATGGCAGGAACCCCTGTATCTGTGGCCTCATATTTTAAAAAAGGATGCTTAAGTACTTGAATTCATTCCAAGAAGAACAACTAAGATGGTGAAGGGACTGGAAGATAGAGACCAGAAAGAACCAGGGCACGAGTGGTGCCTTGGAGGTGCAATGCAGTAGGCAGGAACAGAACCACAGGGACCCAGAGGAGCCCTGAAAAGGGCTGTGCTCAATGTCACTGAGGAAAAGACGCAACCCTGGGAGCCACCCCTGGGCCCATGTTGGAAATCTAGAAGCTTCCTCCCACCAGATGGGAGACCCAAGAGAAGCAGGCACCTGGTCAAAATGACCCAAAGGAGGCCAAGGGCTGCGCTCAGTGCTGCAGAGGAAGGCAAAAACCTGCCAAGAGCCAGTGCTGGTCCTCCCCAGTGGAAAATTCCTTCCTGACTCAAAGCTGGTAATAAGAGATTCCCTGAACAATAAAAGACCTGCCTTCTCATTCCACACACTGGGCATATCTCCCAGGAGATTCCTGACTCTATTCAGCCTCACCTGGAGCCGTGTTGGGGTCTTCCAAGAATGAGCAAATGCCCTTGGCCTGATCCATGTTGGAAGCAAGAATCCTTCCTGAACCTGGCAGGGCAGTGTGGGCTCTAAGCACTGGAATCTAAGCACAACACCTCTGCACCTCTTTTCTTATGACTACTGCCCCAGGATCCACACAGTGTATGAAGACAGGGAGTTCAGGAGTGCTCCTTAAGGTGTTCCCTTTGCATTGCTATGACTATACAGCTGAAAAAAAAGGTTTCAATCCCTCAGATGAGCTTCAAAGGAAACCCTGTTGGGAAATGACTTTGCAGTGGAGCACCTACAAAAATCCTCCCCAGCCTCAAATTCTCCTCCTTCAGCTTCAAGTGATTCTACCAGCTCAGTGAGTTCTCTCTGATGTATTTGGGCTGGTTCCAGGCCAGCTATGGCAGTGGGAGGTAGGAGGATGCTCCTTTTTATCCTGTTCCAGGGCACTATGACTGCGGTGTTGAGGATAGTGGCACTGTACCACAAGGGTGATATGGTGGTCCATTCACAATTCCACTTGCAACAGCCTCATCCTCCACCCAGCATCCTTCAGAGGAGGACCTTTGGGATGCTGGCCCCAAGGCAGTCATGTGCCAGAAGACCCAGAGTGCTGTCCCTGCCCTTGGTGACCATGCCCTGGACACAGCTGCTGGGTGATAATGACATATTCTCTTCCACTTGGCTCCAAAGAACAAACCACATGCTGTTACATTTTTTTCAGAAGTGGAGAAAAGCAGTCCTGCAGCTCAGAAGCTACCTTTATTATCTTTCAAGTAATGCAGATCTGCCTTACATACTCCTTCTCCTCTGAAATATACCTAAATGTTTACTGACTTAGCTCTTGTAGCATGAACAAGTATTTTCCATGAACAAGTAATCCACTTTCTCAAGAAAATTATTTCAGTAGCCTACATTTTAAAATAGTAATAAGAAACAAATATATTAGTATTCCTTAGAGTTAAAATGAAATGCTTCCCCCCCCCCCCACTTTGTGGAGCTTATATAGGACTAAATACAAGACAAAGAACAGCAGAGGACTTTCTGAGATTTCAAACCGTTCAGTCATCCAGCTACAAGATGATGTATAACCCACACAGTTACTTGAAAGAGTCTCATAAGAATGTTCTTGGCTATTGTAACCTTTGTAATATAGGATAAAGTGAGAAAAAAAATATGGCAAAGGCAATAAAATAGCATTCAAACCATCTGCACACCTCAAACTATTCCAACTTGTTTAAAGAGTTACTGATTGCACTATTAAGTTAAGAGTTCTCTTTTTTTTTTTTTTTTTAATGCTGCCATGATCTAATCACCATCTTATTCTGTCTTTCTGTTGTTGCCTTGGGGGATCCTTTACTAACTTATGACAGCTGGAAGGTCCAGCCAATTTCTCAGTGATAGCATAGTACTGCATAGACTCTGTAAAATTTTGCAAGTTAGTCAAATATTTCCAGCTGCATGCAAGGGACAACGTTTGTTAACACATGGAAAACTCCAGTTTATTCAATTTTTAATATTTCTTATGCTTTCTTTTCCCTGATTTTTACAATTTTTACAATTTTCCCCTTTTTTTTGAGAATGGAGATTTTTTTCATAACAACAAAATATTGCAAAAAAACTAAGATATACTTCAAAAAGAAATATAATCCAACTACTCCTATTTTGTGGTTAGCTCTGTGGAATTTGTAACCTCCTAGCTGTCTACAGATCTGTGTTAATAATATGGCAGTTGTCACTGTGTACTCTGGTACATACTGGAAAAGTGCAACAATATTAAAAGCACTGTCATCTGAGGTATAATATCTGCCTATGAAGTCACTTTTCTGTATTGAGATGAATTATCATGTAACACACTTGAATCTCTTGATTCACTTGAATCATCTCTCATTGAAAGGCAGCTTTCACCTCCATTCCCACATAAAAAGTTTACATGGTTGCAAAGAGATGTGGGATAAAAGGAGGAGAAGAAGGCACATCTGGGAAGTGCCTTCCAGCCATATGGCCAGGATTATCTGCAGGCTGAAGTAGTGGTATAGTTTCAGCTCTTCCCAGTCCTAAATAAGTTCTTTTGTGAATTTGAGTTGGAAAAAACTCAATTGCAAAGCAAATTTTGCTTCCAGTCAGGTCATAGTTATATTATCAGTTCCTCATGCAGAGCACTGCTAGATGATGTCTGTCTGTCTGTCTAACCACTGAACTGGCAGAGAGAAGGCAAGAGCAGCAAGGAAGGGCAGAATCCTAAAGACTGTGTAAAAATCCAGAAATGAAGAACTTTTATACTATCTGACATCATGATTTTTAGCTCCAAAGAAACTTTGTCTTGCTGTCACTTACATTGTGGCCATATTTATATACCAATATGCTTCCTGTGTTATGTTACTTAGAAGAACTATTTCAAACTTTGATTGGCAATCAAAAATCAGTTGACAGAATGTGGCTGCATGGGATTAAAGCTGAAGGCTGGCACTCTGTCATACAGAGTGTATCCCCACAGCAGGTAAGTAATAATCATCCAGAAATGTTCTGCTGCACGTATCTGATTACTTAAATTAATCTTTAATGTGGAATTATTCTCTAAAACTAACATGTAATTCATCTCACTGTGTTACAAAGAGAATCACACTGTTTATACATTCATAGAACACCAGAAAAAGACACATTACAATTTTTTATTTCTCTCCCATTTTTTTCACATGGAACACAGAAGTTTTCATTAAAATTGGCTTATGTACTGCATAATCTCCAATGGCAGATTTGACACTGTATTTTGAAATCATTTTAGTATTCCCTCATTGTGATTTTGTGATTAAAATCCGTAATTCTAGCCATAATAAGGTCAGGAGAGCTTTGGAATTCTCTGAGACTGCCAGGATAAATTAGTTGTGAGTAATAATTCCTGTTCAATGTCCTGTGCTTAAATCTGAAAGTACAACAGTACCATCTGGACTGTAACAAGAAATCAGGTTGTTAATGTTAAGGAAAGGAGGTGAAAAGGTACTTGTGCTGTCACAAGCAATGCAGCATGTGGATCACTGTGACAACAACACAACTTCCATTGCTAATGGAATTATAGGTAATTAAGAGACAGAAATAAGGATGCTTTTGATTTTTTTTCCTCAGTAGCATTTTAACTGCCTATAATTATACATATCTGCATGAAATTTTATGCATTTATACTATTTAACTACTGGTGAAAAGAGACTGTTCCTTAGCTTTGGTGTTCTCCTGCAGTTAGATCTCAGCTTGAAATCTTACAATAAAAAAGAAAAAGCTTATGTGAGGAGCCGAAGATAAAATAAAAAGACAATGATCACCCAAGTACAGGTGTAATACTCGAGCATCATTATTCTTCTCACATTTTTCAAAACTGCTGGAAATAAAATGCAGAAACCTTTTCCATGTCAGGCAGAGTTTAGCTCAGCAGAACCTGTGACTTTGGAAAAAGTTACCCTCAGGCATCAGCAACCTAAAAACTCAACAGACCCTTTGTAACGTTTGTTATGTTTTTACTGAGAAAACTCTCCCCTCCTTACTAACCACTCTGGCTAATGATGAAAAAATGCCACCATTTACAACTTCACCTTTTGTCCCCTGAACCAAATGACTGAACCTGCAGTAAGAATAACACAATGTGACAAGTCATCTTTTTGCCCAGTGTGAAGTGTGGCTATGAAAGCAATTTTCATGTTGATGATGATGACTGAAGCCTTTATGATTCAGATCCAATCTAGTTTAAAAAAGCAGGAGGATCCTACTATGACAAGACACAAGTACCTTCCCCTTTCCAAGTAAGTTAAATTGGGTTGATATATAAGACACATGCTACTTGGATTCCTTAAAAGAAAAATGTTGCATATAATGTCATATTGTAGCAGAATTGCTTATAAAGCAATATTTGCAGATGTTAATAAGACAGCCATGAAAATCCACTCAGATCTAAAGCTTGGCATTGTTACTTCTCAGCCAAAGGGCTTGTTCTAAAGTGCAAAATAACAAGAAATAAACTTGGTCATGAGAAAACAGAAAACTTGATTACATCTCAATAATTGAAAAAAGCAAAGTCAATTCTAAGAAACTTCTTTGGATACTATTCTAATTTCCTGTGACCATACAACTGCTACTCTGCTTGCAACACAATCTTCCTGTGCTTAAAAAGCATAAATGTAAGACATACAGCTCTAACTTTTATGAGAATGATATCAGTGTCCAAGGTGCTAGAAGAGAGAAACAGACTGAGAATATATTCTCTTATATAAAGAAAATATAAAGAAATACATACATAAGCATAGATAAAACATCATTCTTTATGCCAAACTCTATTATGAATAGAGATGTTTATATATAGATAACAAACTAATATATAATACACAAAATATAGAAATCATAAAAATATTTTCATATCATAAAAGGACAATATATATAACTTTTGTGCGGTGCATGGCATTATATGAAATATTTGTATGTATATGATGTGTTATAAAAATAAATAGCTTCTAAATAGTAACTTCTATGAGAAGTTAACTTACAAAATATGCAGTTCAACATATAGGAAGCATTGTCTTGTATTTCATAAATGTGTCATAAGGCTTTGATACTAATTAACTTACACTGTAAGTTACTTGTAATTACATCATAATATATTTCAAAACCTTAATTCTGATTGTATTGCTATAATAATGGATTTTTTTTTCTGATAGGAGCTGGCATAAATGGGTTCAGTCATTAAGATCAATACAAATTGTTGCATAAACTTAAATTTATCCATTGGAGGAAAAACAGAGACTTAATTAGCTGTTTCTTCATGTCCTTTCTTTCAAGTCTGTTTACATTTCCAAAACCAAATATCCAAAATAAAACCAAGTAATTCAAACTGACAAATACTGACCCTAGAAATTCTTTTCAATTTCAGATATGTGTGAGAAGACAGAACAAACATCATCGCTATGACACCAGCTTGTCACATGCTTTTTTTCATTATGACTTCAGCCTTCAACAGGTCCATGAGGAGAATCAATATAAAGTGGCCTGACAAGCCAGAGCAACTCACTGGTACACTGCAAAGCATGTCCTTTAACACTGAGATTACTACAGTGGTATATTGGGTCTGGCTGGGGTCGAGTCACTAAATTAATCTTCTTCCCAGCAGTTCATGGGCATTGTGTTTCCCAGCTGTGGCTAAAAACCATGCTGGTACCAGACCACTCTTTTTGGCTGCTGCTGTACAGTGTTTGCACAGAAGCATCAAGGCTTCTCTCCACACCCTTCCTCTTAAGGGCTGGGAGGAGGGGTTGGGTAAGAGGTTAGACAAGGACATAGCTGTGGTAGCTGAGCCAAATGGAGACTTTGGAAGCAGTTTCCCATGGGAAATCCCATACTGTATAACAGCATGCCCAGCAATAAAACCTCAGGGAATGAAAGAAGAAAGGAGTATGTTTAGTTTTAGGGAAGTTTCTCTTCCAAAACAGCCACTACATATGCTGAGATGATGCTTTGCTTTCCAGGGAGCAGCTGGACATTTGCTGATGTAAAGCATTGAGCAAATTTCTCTTTTTGCTTGCTTACATGTGCAGCTTTTTCTTATTAAATTGTCTTCTTAATCAATCAATCTTTTTGCCTTTCTTGTTTTTCTCCCCATCTCTCAGGACAGGGAACAGGTACCCTAAAGGTAGGGTTAGTGTTTGGCTACTGGCCATGGTAAACCTAGCCCAACTCAGTCCAAATGGATGTCTACATTTTGGGAAGGAAAGGCATTTTGCAAGACTAAAACAGTATGCTATATTTTGGGTTTTTTCACAGTAACATCTGTCTCTGAGAGTCTCTTAAAATAAAGTAGGAAATTAAAAGAACATGCATTTCTTTACCACAACTATGAAGATATTTGCTGATGATATTCAACATCACAGAGTGAACAGAATACTTATCCTTGGAAATATATGCAAAGCTCAACTGGTCCTGAGTAATCTGATGCAGCCTTGAAGCTGGCTCTGCTTTTAGAGGGCAACATGAACTCCAGTAGTTGGTTATTACCTGAATTATTCCAGGGTTCTATGATCTAGTAGTCATTGCTTCTTTCAGAGCACTATTAGATAAAGCCATTTTCAGCTTTCCAGAAGGTTTGCAATGGCTTTAATGTTAGGTAATTTTCATGATAAGCCAAGCTGCCTGCATTCAGGAGTTGGACTACTTGTTCTTTCTGTCTTTCCTGGTATTTTCTTTTTTTCCCCAATAAAGAAACTGTTAATCAGAAGTAACAAAAATGAATACAGGTAAATGATTGAAAAGACATTGCCAAAGCAAAAGGCTGCCCTAATTCTCAGTTACTCTTCTCAGACTGGGAAAAAACCAAACCCAGTAAGCATTACTTTAGTTAAGTTTGAGGGTTTATTACATTCACTGATCTGCAAACATACAAACCTGCTTTAGTTCTGTGAGGAACACAGGGAAGCCAGAAGGGGCTGAAGCTGGGAGCCACAACTTCTAGTTGCAAAATGGTCTCCCTTACTGTCATCTAAGAAATAGACAAAATGTGTGAGGAGTTTCCTCTATTCAAGGCAACCATATTACTGACATATAGGCTGAGCCTGACTTACAAGAACTTTTCATCTCCTTCTCTGCTGGTGAGTGAAGAGATTTGAGAGTTGCTTTCCACTGCACCCTACACAGTCTACAATTTAAAGCCATTATGTACATAACCTCAGCATGGTTCCCACTCCTAAAAAGTAAGGGAGGGCCACATTGACATGACCACTGCAGTATCAGGACCATCTTTTCTGGATCAATGTATATTTTTCAGAATATGAGGGACATATCAGTGTATCAAAGTATGGATGATCTCTCCACAACTTACCTGTCAATAATGGCACACATGTCAATGGTGACATTGGCAAAGCTTCCCAGTTCGCCTTGCTCCACTGCATGCAAATCCACCAGTTGATCATCCACATGAATACTCTTCATGCATCCTTGAAAAGAATGCTCAAATAGTGAGTGATCTGAGTCATTTGCCTGTACAGGAAACCCTACAGAGAAACAAAACAAAGAGAATTATTAACCTCATCTACTATGACTTAAGCCAGGATTTTTTCAAAGGAAAAGAAACACAGGTTTCCTAGGTGAGGTAGAATAAAAGCAATATGGTAAGGAGATATTATAAAGCTGTTAATTTACATTTCAATGTTATTGATTGAAGTAATTGTTAATAACATGAAAGAATTTACACAGTACAGCTGATGATTCATTAATTTTTGTCTAAAGGATGGTAATTTTCCTTTTCCTTCATGAGAAAAGCATGTTCTCATTCCTTCATTTTCATACAAATATTCTTGGAGTAGTAAAAGGATTTATCTCCTTGCTATGTTTTAGAACTCACATTCTAATTTCTCTGATTTTTCTGGCTAAAAATGCAGCTATGAAGTGAATTTCCAGTTCAGCCTTCTCCAGAACTAGGTTTCCAGTCTTTTGTGATTTTGGTTTTTTGCTCATGGGCAAGGAATACTTGTGCTGGAATCTTTATGTAAACTTGAAAATAGTCCTAAAATCAAATGTCCTTGATCATGTCTGAGGAATCTGAGGACATTCTGTATTCTTTTTTAGTTATGCTCTGAATACATTAATTTTCTTTGAATGTGGTTTGCAAGAGCTGAGAATGACTGAGTGTCTTGCTCAGGCTAAAAGCCAGGGAAACAGAGCATGTTTGTATGCAATTGTTTAACTAAATGCCCTTCAGAAGTGAACGTGTCAATTCACCTGAGAAAAATGTCCTTGATAAGACAGTGGAGAGACTCATTCACTACTTATAAATCTTTAACAATGAAAAAGACAGAATCCATTTAAGATGGGACAGGAAGGAAGGGGGGGGGGGAGGGGGGGGGGAATGACAGTTTACCAAAAAGAAAATAAGATAAAGAAAGTAAAAAATCCTGAAAATTTCATAATGGTGTAGCAGACTTCAGCTAGGTAGCTGGCCAACCATGCACTACTTGTCTGACAAGGGTAAAATGTTGTACACATTTGCTATGCTGGCTAAGACAGAATTTACAGCTACTGTTTCTTCTCCCACATTTCTATCCACCCTGCCAATCTCCAGTGCCTAATAACCTCTTCATTAGCATTTGTAGAGACAGGAGAATAAAGGATTATCAAACTGATATTATTTGAACAGTGACAGAAAAATGTGATGACCCTAATTTTAAATTTTATTCCTGAATACAGTTTTTCACAGTCCACATAAATAGTTGAATTGGCTGAAAAAGAGGGCAACAAGTGGAGAAACAAGCAACAGGTGCTTGTGTTCAGATGATGCCTAACAGAGCACCTATTACTAAAAAAACCCACAACTAGTTACAGATAAGTCTTTGCCAAAATCTAATTAAAGATAAATTTTGACCAAAAGGCTTTGCCAGAAGTTTCATGTCATCATTAATACTTTTAAAAAGTTCCTAAAGTGATCCTTCCCATCAGCTGAATTTACTTTTGCTAGCTTCTAAATTTCCCTGACTCACTTCAGTAAGTACTCACTTCAGAGTTCACTGGTGGTGGCACAGAATTAATCAGGGATGCTGTAGTAATTAAGCTAGGACAATGCTAAAAGCTGGTTCTGACAGGTATCTCAAGAAGCTGGTCTTGCCTTGAGGTTGTATCACCTTTGGACTAAAATTATGACACTACAAGGAGCCATAAACTGCTATGAGACACATCTATAACCACGTCACACTAACACACATTCAATGGAGAAGGAAAAGCTCCTTTGAATCTCCCAAATGATGCCTAAGTAGTGCATAATAACCTCATCAGATCAAATGCCACCCCCCAAAAAAACCCCAACCAACCAACCAACCAACCAACCAAAAAAAAAAAAAAAGTACTAAGCATGGACTGTAGGAATTGTTATTTTGGACAGGCAGAAAAATCAAGTTGTAGGGGCATGACCTACATTGTCTTTCCAGTATGGCATTGGCTAGTGACTTATCTGATGAAAAGAGGACAGGGCTTTCAGAAACCTGCCTGCTACTTTTTTTAGGTTGTTCTTTCTAGTGATTGATTAAACTGATTTATGTGAGGCTTTACAGCCAACAGTATAGAGAGACAAAAGTGCAAGTTAGTTCTGTGTTGTTTGGTGGATGCAAGTACAATATTTGCATGTTCCTACCAGGCACTATCCCTAGTTATATTGAAACAGATTACTCTTTCTGTATAATTGTTTGTCCTACAAACACTAACTGAAAAATAAGATAAAAACTGAGAGCCACAATTCACTGTTCACATCAAAAAGAGTATGAACCAAATAACTAAGTTAAAAATATATTATTAGATTCAATAATTTGAGAACATTCCAGAACTAACCACATAGGTATTTCAATATGTGATTCTTAACTTCACTGCCTCTGAAGTATGCACTGTATTAGTGCACAGCTGTTATTGCTCTCTGACACATTCTGCAGTTTGCGATTGGTTGAACCTGCACACAGAAAAGTGGTGGCTGTGTCCCTCAACCTCAGTGAAGACCCTATGTCCTCCCATTTATAGGCTAGAGCAGAATCAAGCTTTTCTCTATTATCCAAGAGAGTGGTGTATACTGAGTGTTAATCAACTTAGGATTCTGGATTTTTTGTATCTATCGATGGATGAACACAATAGTTTTCCCATGCAAATGTCTTTGTTCACCTGTCCTGCTGCTGTTCCCTTTGGTATTTCTAGCCATGTAAGAAACTGGAAGAGGCAGGAGTTTTATGCACTAGTATAATAGTATTTCATAATATGTCTTCTGGGTTTGCTAAGTGTTAAAGCATTTCAGTCATGCTATACTCTAACAGTTATGCTAAAAGGTAATTTCAAAAGCAGTTCCCATGCCACAGGGAATGGAAGAATGATGTTTTTCAACTGTATGCTTCTCACAAAAAGAAGAAAAGCAACTTCATAAGCCTTACCAACATAATTTTAGAACTACCAGGTATGTGGTCTAATGTCCATTAATTTTGGTGAGATCTGGACATTTAAGACTATTCTGGTGAGAATCATTTGGAAGCTTCTGCCTCAAATGCAAACCTCAAAATGACCTAGTACCTAGTGGTTTTAATTCAATACACAAGACAATGCCTTCCCCATCCAGATTCACATTATTGAGACATGATTCACTTTCTCATCTTTCCCATGGTGAATGAAATTTTAAATAAATTAAGTTCTCTAAAGCTAACAGTAATGCTGACACTAGGAAGGCTAAGTAATGGATGAACAATTTGGACAGCACTTCATTGATCTTCTTATTGACAAGAAACTGTCTACATTTTCAGAATGCACATAAAATTCAGTTTGCACAGTCCAAAACAATGTTCATGCATGTGTGTACAAATGCAACTCTAAATCATGTAGACTCCATTATCCTGCAATTTCTGATGTAAAGAATCTGTACATTACCATTTTATTTTTCATATTTAAAAACCAAAAAGAGAGGGATTATACTGCAAAGGTCAGACATGGATTAAATCTGAATTTTCCAGTGTTTAAGAAAAATTGTTTCCAGGACTTCATTCTGATGTAGTAAACACAGAATAACCAAATTCTAGATCCAGCTCCTGGTTTTATTTCAAGCTTTCAAGAAAAATCAGAAAAGCTAGAGTTTAAATTACTGGGTTTTTTTGTTGATGTTGTTAAAAGACACTTTAATATAACAAAATAAATGAATTAAATAAACTATAATAAATACAATAAAACACCTATGAAATTAAAAACATATTCCTTTTCCAATGTCAATTGTTCATGTCTCTTTTCAAATCAACTGAGTAAGGTTCTGCCAAAGGTATTCTATTAAAGGAAGTTGAAGGAAGAATACATTCAGGTTCATGTTATAGTAACAGAAGAATGTATGTATAGCCAGAACACCTGATGCAGTACTCATTTCTGAGATCTGACCTAACAATGAAATATCATACTAGATTCTGGATGTACAATCAGAGATTATTTTGTACCCTCATATTAAACAGTCATATTTTCTTTGAAAGGTAATGCAAAATCTATTGTAACAAGAAGGCAGTTTTTCTTTATAGCATTATGCCTTTTCTCCTTTTATATTATTTGTAAGTTAATGATGGGCCAATGATTGTATACAGATGGTTCTGGATATTTTACTTCTTTAATACAGTAAATACACTTAATTTAAAAGAACAGTAACTAGTATCTTCGATATCTAACAAGTAATCCCTATTGTCTTTAACTAGTTGCATGGTTAACTGGAAGATCATAAATAAAAAACCTGACTGTTTTCAAGTCTGACAGTGATTTTTATTGGCAGGGTTTTCATGTATATGCCCAAGTCTCCTGCTATGTAGAATGAAGAGAAGGAAACAAAGCTCTTTATCTGTCAGAATAAATAGCAGCAGTCTCATTGAAGGGTCAAGTAATCAAATTTTCTATACATACCAAACAGAGTTAAAAGATGTTATTCTGAACCCACAGAACAAAACTCAGATTCAGTACCTAACAATGTACTTAGATTGAAGATATAGCTGATGTTTCACATGTTAATACATAGGAGAAGACACTGAAAGAAAAGCTTGTTTCACCTACCAATCAGAATTCACTGCAGTATTTTATCCTTGTTCCATTCAGATCAAAATAGAGCCTTACATGTCAAGTGGAACAGACAGTAATTTTGGAAAACTAGAAGATTCCTACTTCAAGAGCATAAAATAGACCAAACAAATTGAAGAGGGGATGAACAGCATGAATTAAAATAGAATTTTCTTTTTAAATTTCTGCATTTCTGTAAACTGCATTTTTTAACTGTAGTTGTCTTTCTATAATAGGGAATATGAGGACTAAAGATGGAGTTTGCAATGACATTTGGATTCCATATCTAGCAACTGTAAGAACTGTTCTGATAATCATAGAATCATATAATGATAAAAATAAAGATTAAAATAAACATGATTTTAACAACTTTCAGCATGGTGGAATGTAGAAAGACAAGCAAGAATAGAAACTACAATTTCTCTCTGTGTGTTAGAAAGTAAACAACTTCTTGAATAAGTAATTTTCTAATAAATTAATCTTTACTTTGCCCTAGTTTTGTTTATGGAAATACGGAGGTTGATAGCAAAGCAGTGCATTCGATCCCAAAAAATCTAAATTACTAACCTAAGAAACTCAAATATATCTCTATACACAGACAAAAACCGTTTACTAAAGCTAGAGTTTAGAACAAGAAGATTATGTGCTTCTGGCACTCCTGGGGCACACATGAGCCCCTTGGTAAAAACAAGCTAGCATTAATGAAGTCTCTGGTGTACTTACCAGAATCTTCTCTGTACATGTCATTTGTAGTAGGATGAAAAATTTTAACTTGGTAGCACTCTATACCAGTGGTATGATTCCCAATTGTTTTGTCTCCCTTGGAAATCTGTTCTTCAGCCATACCATCTCTAAGAGTATTTTATCATCACTTTTCTGCTTATTAATTGGAGCCAGTTCTGGAGAAGCATTGAGATTTTTCAGTCTCCCTCTACACTACAATTCCTTAACTCCCATCTATATTTCCTTTGGTACCTTCAAGCTCTTGATAGACAAAAAAGAAGCTTCTAAGACTTCTCTAGTACTATACTATGAAGAGTACCAATACAGCACTAGAGACTTCCTTTACTGTGTGCCAGAGAAATTCTAGGGTTATGTGACCAAACTGTACATATAGGTTATGCTTAGCATAATAGGTTACCTGAACATGTAATTATACTGATATTGTTTATAAGTAGTCATCAAAGAAAGAAACAGGAAGATAAGAAAAAGTCCAAAAGATACTCAACTGAGAAACCATCTGTGAACAGAGTATCTTCAAGGCACAACACAACTTGCACAAATATTATTTACAAGATATTAAACGCATAGGATGATAACCTGGGGGGGGGGGGGGAGTAGAGGAATAAGATTTTGAAAACACTGACAAAAACATAAAAAAAAGCGCCAGGCATACTGTCTTTGGCAGCAAACAGGAAAACTGCTGACAGTAATCAGGGAAGGGTAAGACTACAGTATAATTGTCTCTTTTACCAGCTTTGTTGATTTTGTGCTTCTCTCAGACTGCTGTGGACCTTAGTGTGAACAGCAGTGGACTTCTTAAGAATTGTTTTGAGACCGTTTTCAAAATGTCTGGCCACAAAATTCAAAGTATGCAAATATGTTTGGGGCTTCCAATCACAGTAGGGAAATAGCAGGTTTTTAATGCAGGTTGTTGCATTGTAATGGTACCAGTTCAGTTGGAAAAGAACTGCAGTGGGCACTGAGGTACCTCTCACCTTTAATTTTGATATCTCTTTCTTTTCCCTTTATTTTACCTTGCCAAAGGAACTAACTTATTTCAAAACCTCAGGTAACTACAAATTTGATCTCTCTCCTATTTTCAAAGTCGTTTCCTGCAAAATATGTAGACCATATTATTCCCATATAAAGAGATTATTTGGAAGATTGTACCCAAGCATAGGTCTGTTCCCAGATCACATAGAAACTGGACTACATGTTAAAAAAAAAAAAATCCATGTGCTATATTGTTTCAGGGAGCAAAATTAAATAATTTAGCACAACAAAAGCATGATTTTCATACACAAGAAATTATTTCAGTCTTAATAAACAGCCCAAGACATCTTAAATTGCTGTTTGTTTAAGTGGGTAAAATTCATATGCTAGTTCAAATAATACTGAAATGGAAAAGATATTTTCTGATAATCCAGAAAGACTCCTATATTCAGAAATAAACTACCTATTAGTCTTCTTAAATAAAAATATTTAATGAAAAAAGACTGGTTACAAACCAGGTATGATAATAGTCCATTTGAAAATTGCTGCTGCAGACTTTGCTTCTCTCAGAGCCACAGGCCTTACAAACCCAAGCATATACCAACAGTCACCAAAATATTTCAGATGAACCACCACTCAGTGGTGGATGAGAACAAATAAAATTATTGCATGAGACTAGTTTTAATGATTTTTTCCTAGATGTGGAGATTGGCCCATTTGTCCCAATTCCTTGACTGTGTGAAATTTAATTACTTCTCCCTCTTTGTCATACTTTCTGAAGTTTTTCTGGTTTTCTGTAGATTGGATGAAAGCAAACTTTTGCCCAGATATTTGAGAGTTAAAACAAAACATTCTTATCTACTGAGAAAAAAATTCATACTTGTTCAAATCACAACAGAAATAAATCAGGTATTATCTACTCAATGTAGAGATAATTTTCCAGCTTGTATGGACATGCAGTTCTACTTTCCCTTGTGTTCTTTTTCTTTTTTTGCCAGAAACCACTCTAATTCCTGCCTACTTCAATGGAATTTGACAGTAGTCAGCCCCTAAAGACATAAATAAAGGGTTTTCAGGAAAAGCAGAATAAAAAGACACTTAAAATAAAAAAGAAAATTTGACATACATTTAATCCTTTACTTAGAAATTAGCAGTGAAGAAAACAAATGAGGAAACTGAGATTGTAGTAAAGTCAATATAAATAATATCATTAAATGGCAGACAAATGAAAACCAGCCCATATTAATTGAAAAAATTCACTTACTATGAGGCATTTAAGCACAGCTTTATGCTCTTAGTACTGTTTCCTGTCAGAGTAACATTTAAAAATTAATAAAACATTTTTATATCATCTCACAAATTAAAACCAAAAAAATGTATACTGTTGTTTTAAGATTAAGATTTTATTACCTTTATATGTCAGTTTCCATTAATGAAAATGTGCATGCATGGCTGAAAACCTAAAATATGAAAGCAGCAAGAGGTCTATTTTTGAGTAAACTCAGAAGATGTCCTGATATTCCTTTTTAGATAATTCTTGAAATAACTTGCAAATAAGAATAATGGGAGCAAGTTTCATTTATCACTCACTGACTTGCAGAGAAGTAAGAATGATCACTATTACCAGTCTTAGCTAATTTAAGTCAATTGAACACTTTACTGCAATTTTCGTCTTATTTTACAGGATATGATAGAAAATACAGAAAGCCACATAATGATTAAATTGCAGAAAATTTGTACATTGCATTACTCATATAATACATCTATCATAGAATTTCTATTTTATAACAAAGAAACTAAATGTAAACTACATTTTCAAAGTTACTGCTACTTCACTTATACCAAAAATTCCCAATGAAGATGAAAAAAATCTAGATATTGCTGGAGATAATTACACTTAGGGAAATACTCTATCCCTATTTACTGCCTTTAAGAGCTGTAGAGTGTGGATATTGCAGTGTTCGCATTAATTGTGTAATCTTATGCTGCTACATGAACTTATTTGGTATTTTTATGTACTGCAAAGTTATAGCTGCAATATCTCTAAGGTGAATTTGCTTCAAATGAAAGTACTGGTACAGAAGGCATTGCACCTCTTGCACATGATCTACTTCCACCTAAGAGATTAATATTTTAATCAACAATTATTATTTTAGTATAATTAGTAAAGGTGTCAAAATAAATGATGATGATGCAAATGATGAGTAGCTAACCATCCAAGCCAAAACCTTGTGAGCTACAGTTTCTATGACCACAGTATGTCACTTTGAGGTAAACTGCATCAGTTTGGAATTCAGATTTGGTTTAGGTACCTTAGCCGCTTTTTCTAGTTTCAGGCCATGCACTGAATGCTCTCCAGAATTCTCAATTTTCTCACTGAGCCCCTACTATCCAGTGTTAAGTGTCACTACAGACTGTACCAACCTCTCCAGAGATATACAAAGAGAATAAATTATCTTTTGATTCCAAAGACTTGCTTGGAGCTTAGTTGTTGATAAATTCTCATACATATTTAACACTGGAGAAGTGTTGGGGGTGGTTCTTTCACTTTTCCCTCTCTGGAATTTTCCCCATTGTCATGCTAAGATACCTGTAGACTGGGCCCTGGTGGCAGGGGGAGGGGAGAGAGGAGGGAAACCCCGCGATATCCAAACATCCAGAAGAGGAAGCGGAAGGCTCGGCCTTGGCCCATTTCCCCCGCAGAGTTCGGATGAGAAGGACGATCGCCGCCTCATTCCCATCATTGCCATCCCAGCATCGGGAGCCATCCTCACTGCTGTCGGACCCTGCCCTGCTGCCTTCTCCCTTTAACTTGCCATCATCCAACACTCTGCTGAGCATTGGGACCGACACTGTGAGCGGAGGGGTCTCTCTCTCCATCTCTCTCTCCCCCTGGGACAGCGCTGCCATCACCCCCAGCCCTCCTGCAGCTCTGCAGGACCTGCCCGCCCCCAGCACCGGGAACTGCAGCTCAGGGAAAAGGTGCCTGGAGCCAGAAAGGACTGGGACTGAGTTACTGTTCTGTTTGTGGCTAATTTAATAGTTGTTTTTGTTCTTGTTTGTCTTGTTAGATATACTAGTAAAGAACTGTTCTTCCTACCCCATATCTTTGCCTGAGAGCTCCCTTAATTTCAAAATCATAATAATATGTAGGAAGGAAGGATCACATTTTTCAGTTCAAAGGGAAGCTTCTGCTTTCCTTAGCACCTGTCTTTCTAACCAGGACAGATTTTGGCTGCCCAATGTGAGGCCCGAGGGCATTGAGAAGAAAGGGTGAAAAAGGATAACAGTTCTTGAGTTACCTCAATTTTGTGTTAGGTGGCATCATGTTGTCCAGCTTACCGTGGTTTGGGCTCCATGTGGCCACAGCTTTATCTCTCCCATTTGCAATCCCTTACTTGAACATGGGTCCTGTATCTAAGGCTGCTGTAACTATTATCCAGTTCATTTTGTGGATTGATAACATGAGAAATTAATGGATTTTTAGCTTCCTCTGGAAGGTGGGCACATGGATCCAGAGCTATCACACTCTAACTGTATGTTTTTGGGGTTACTTTAATAATGGTACATACTGTGAGGATATGACACCAGGGAAAATTTTGTCCCAACCCCTTACACAGTTTTTTGGGTCTGCTCCACCAGCTTTTGAAGGGTTCAAATCTCTTCCAAGTAGTAATGATAACATACAGTGGCTGACATTGCTAATAGGCCTTGTAAACCTGTTCTGTTTAACATTCAGAGATGAGGGGAGATTGACTTGCATAACAACCCTGATACGTCCCCCAAGAAGTAGGGATTCTGCGCCAGAGCCTGGCTCTGCCCCAGAGACTAAGGATTCTGCCCCAGAGGTTAAGGATGTTGCTCCTGAGCCTGACTCTGCCCCAGAGCCCACCTTAAAGAGGAACCATCCAGAGTGGGTGGGGTTTCTAGTGAAGGAGATGGGCCAGATGCTGAAGGAGTACCTTACCCCAGCTCCTGAGAAACTCTCCCCCTGCCTTAAAGAGGGAGAACCTGATGGTGCAGCAGTGGAACCCACAAATGTTACATCTCTCCAGGCTCCAGCTGAACTGCAAGGGCACTCACAACCAGCAGCAGTTGCCCTCATGGAAACTAGGAAGTCTAGGGTGAAAACAAAGCACCTAGATAATAAGGATCAGAAAGCAGGGCCCTCACAACCAGCAGGGGAGCCAGAGGTTGAGATCGTCACAGAGTCCCTGTCATACGAGAGTCTCCGTAATCTGTGTAAAGATGTTGTACAAAGGGGCCGTGAGGCTTTCACAATGTGGTTACTGAGGGTCTGGGACCTTATGGGTACAGGTGTGCAGCTGGATGGTACTGAGGCAAGGAATTTTGGACCCCTGACCCAGGACTCAGGTGTGGATCACATATTCGTAAGGGAACCAGGCCTCCTTTCCCTCTCGGAGCAGCTTTTAATGAGTGTAAGAGAGAGGTTTGTCCATAGAGAGAGAATGCAGGAGCACCACCATAGAATGCGGGGGAAGACCGCTGAGGAGGGGATCCAACAGCTGAGAGAAGTGGCAATACTGGAGGTACTCTTTGGGAGGGGTGCACAACATGACAATGACCCCGACAAGGTCAGGTGCACAGGGCAGATGTTGTGGAATCTGGCACACCTGGGGCCATCTCAATACACCACATTCATTGCAGCCATTAATGCTGACACCAACCACGAGACAGTGGGTTCTGTTGCCAATAGGCTCAGGAATTTTGAGAGTATAATGAATGGCCCAAAGCAGGCTCAGGTCTCTGCCGTGATTAGGGAACTCAGAGAGGAGTTTAAGGAAGACATAAAAGGGGTGAGGGAAGAGATGAGGAAGGTCAATGCAGCACCAGTGCGAGTCACAGGTCCCAGAGTTAGAGCCCAACGTCCCCCAGCTACAGAGCGAGGGTACACCCCACGAGCTGACCTGTGGTTCTTTCTGTGTGACCATGGGGAAGACATGAGAAGGTGGATCAAGTCAACTTGCTGAACTCAAAGCCATTCAGCTGACCCTGGACATTGCTGAAAGACAGAAGTGGCCAAAGCTTTACCTTTACACTGATTCATGGATGGTAGCCAATGCTCTGTGGGGCTGTCTGGAAAGATGGAAAAAGGCTAATTGGCAACGTAGGGGAAAACCAATCTGGGCTGCTGATGAGTGGAAAGACATTGCCAGTCGGGTAGAGAAGCTACCCGTAAAAGTCCGTCATGTAGATGCCCATGTCCCCAAGAGTTGGGCTAATGAGGAGCACCAACACAATGAGCAAGTAGATCAGGCTGCAAGGATAGAGGTGTCACAGATAGACTTAGACTGGCAACACAAGGGAGAGTTGTTCCTGGCTCGATGGGCCCACGATGCCTCAGGTCATCAAGGCAGAGATGCTACCTATAAGTGGGCACGAGACCAAGGGGTGGATCTAACCATGGCCAATATTTCCCATTTTATCCATGACTGTGAGATGTGTGCTGCCATCAAGCAAGCCAAGCGAGTGAAGCCCCTCTGGTATGGGGGGCGGTGGTCCAAATATAAGTATGGGGAGGCCCGGCAGATTGACTACATCACACTGCCTCAGACACGCCAAGGCAAGCACTACGTGCTGACCATGGTGGAAGCCACCACTGGATGGTTGGAGACCTACCCTGTGCCTCATGCCACTGCCCGCAACACCATCCTGGGCCTGGAAAAGCAAGTCCTTTGGAGACATGGTACCCCTGAGAGAATTGAGTCAGGCAATGGGACTAATTTCAAGAATAGCCTCATAAGCACCTGGGCCAGAGAACACGGCATCGAGTGGGTGTACCACATTCCTTATCACACACCAGCAGCTGGGAATGTGGAATGGTGCAATGGACTGCTTAAAACCACCTTAAAGGCACTGGGTGGGGGGACTTTCAAGAACTGGGAGATTAATCTACCAAAGGCCACATGGTTAGTGAACACCCGACGTTCCACTAATCGAGCAGGCCCTGCCCAGTCTGAGCCCTTGAGAACACCAGATGGGGACAAGGTTCCCGTGGTGCACATGAGAGGCATGACAGGAAAAACTGTTTGGGTGTACTCTGCCTCCAGCAAAGACCATCTAATTCTTGGGGTGGTTTTCGCTCAAGGGCCAGGTTGTACCTGGTAGTTGATGCAAAGGGATGGAAAGACCCGATGCATACCCCAAGGAGACCTTGTTTTAGGGTGAACTACCTATGATACTGTGCCTGTATCTGTATCTGTATGGATGTCTATAATCTGAAGATTTTAATTTGATGTAGCATGATGGTAGGGGAAAATTTGGGGCGGATAATGTTGGGGGTTGGTTCTTTTGCTTTTCCCTCTGTGGAATTTTCCCCATTGTCATGCTGTTGACTGGGCCCTGGTGGCAAGGGGGAGGGGAGAGAGGAGGGAAACTCTGTGAGATTCAAACAGCCAGAAGAGGAGACTAAAGGCACTGACACGCCCCATTTCCCCCACAGAGTTTGGATGAGAAGAACGAACGCCGCCTCATTCCCATCCCTGCCATCCCACTGCCAGGAGTCATCCTCACTGCTGTCGGACCCTGCCCTGCTGCCTTCTCGCTTTAACTTGCCATCATCCAGCACTCTGCTGAGCACTGGGACCGACACCGTGAGCGGAGGGCTCTCTCCATCTCTCTCTCCCCCTGGGACAGCGCTGCCATCACCCCCAGCCCTCCTGCAGCTCTGTGGGACCCGCCTGCCCCCAGCACCGGGAACTGCAGCTCAGGGAAAAGGTGCCTGGAGCCAGAAAGGACTGGGACTGAGTTATTGTTCTGTTTGTGGCTAATTTCATAGTTGTTGTTGTTCTTGTCTTGTTAGTTATACTAGTAAAGAACTGTTCTTCCTACCCCATATCTTTGCCTGAGAGCTCCCTTAATTTCAAAATCATAATAATCTGTAGGAAGGAAGGATCACATTTTTCAGTCCAAAGGGAAGCTTCTGCTTTCCTTAGCAAACACCTGTCTTTCAAACCAGGAGAAAAAGTGATCAGATTTGAAGTGAATTCAGTTATTCAGTGCATCTTAAATGTCTATTCTGACACTTCTGTTAACAGTATCTTATAAGACTTTTAATTTAATTTACAGACTTAAATTTAAGTTTTCAGACTTCCACAACTACCTTAAGCATATAAATCAATTTATATTCTATTAACATACTTTCATATTAGTCTATTTGGTATATCACCCTATAGTTGGTGTCTGTGGGTTAAAACTAAGGATGCCCATTAAATATGCCAAGGGGCTTTGAAGAACAACACTGTTGATTTTTAAGGGGAAAGCTGAAAGATAATTTTAAAAATTGAACATTTTAAGTCATCATAATATTTTTCACTTTTTTGAGGGGAAAGCTTAGATTTTCCTTGATAGCCTTACCAACAAGGCTGTCCTTATGTTTTTTAGAACTTGTACAACAGATATAGCAATTAAATTTAAAATCTTAGCATTACAAAGAAATTATTAACAATTTTTGCTCTTTTCCTACATTTTTAGTTCATAATAACTTTAAAGACTTATAACTGTAAAGACATATTAATCAAAAGTGTAAAAATGGTACTTACCAGTTGCATTTTTAAATATGTATTAGATGAAGACAAGAGGAAAGAAAGACAAAGTAAAGAGAGAAAATTGCATGATCGGTCTGACACTTAAAATATAAACACAGGAAATCAAACACAGGAATTAGTAGTGATTAGAAGTCCCTGTTCCTTTTAATACACTAGCTATGCCATTTGCTTACATTATGAGATATTTATAAACAGCTCAAAACACATATACATTTGGGCAGATTGACTGGTTTAATTTAATGAAGTATTATTAATAATGATATTAATATCTCAGTGATAGAATAGAACTTTATATTTTTTTTTGCTTGTTTTTTTTTTTTTTTCCAGGGGGGTGGGGTGGTGGCTTTTTGTGTTTTGGTTTTTTTTTTGTGTGTTTGGATTTGTTTTTTTTTAATTTTAGTTTTTGGCTTTTATTGCTTGTTTCCTTTTCAGCTGTTCATTATTTAAAATATATTTAGCTTTCATATTCCTATTTAGAAACACAAATGTAGAAATAGATTGCCAGTAAATTGTCTTTCCAAATTTGAAGAAAATATCAGAGAAACCCTACCATGTAAATACACACATTGCTTCCTTTCTGAATGTGAACTAATTTATCAGTAGCACATAATTTGTAACTATTTCCATTTCCTGGTATTTCCATAATTCTTTAAAGTTCTTAGGAGTGGTAACACTTCACTAAGCAGAAAGAAACTAGACTGTATTTCTCCTTTTCCCACAGGAGTTGAATGTTAGAAAGGACTACCATTCCATCAAATTTTAAAAAAATATTTCTAACAAAAATTTGATACTCCTCTCAAAAAAAGAAAACCAAAAAAACCAAACAAAAACAAACAACAACAAAACAAAACAAAAACCACCAGTTTTAATTTTAGAAACTGACCTTTAATCTTGTAAAAATAGGAAATTAATGAAAAATTTCCAGCTGTTGAGTTATGGTTCATTTTTTCTTTTTCAGCTCATCCAACATTTACTCTATTACAAGTTTGCTCACTCAAAACCAGGAACGTATACAGTAGAGGATTTGTGGAAAGTACAATACAAAAAATAATTTAACTTCAATCTCCTGTCCTTTTTAATAATGATAAAAAAACCATCAGGTAATTTGTTTTCAAAGAAATTGAATGAAACTTCAAGCTTAAACCACAAAATAATCCTTCTTTTTTCTTCCCAGGAGAAAAATCAAGTCCAACGACACAAAGGAGATTTCTTAAACACCATGGCTGAATGTTCAAAACACAGCAGGCATAGCAGCAAAGCCTCATAGAGTAGTGACTCAACATAAAGTCAATGAGAGTTTTTTGAATAGCAAGTTACAGGACTTAACTGTGATAAATTGCCCTAGCCTTATTAAATCTTCTTTTGAAAGTACTTTAGGATGCATGATATTGATTGAATGACATGCAAAGGAATTATGTTATTTTCTTGAAAGAATTTTTTTTTTTCTTTGCTTGGAAATATACACTGTAAAGTACTCAGGAAAAATAATTATATTGACATACTGCATCCACAATGTACTTCCTCCTACTATAATGCTGAATGACTTATACCAAAATGTCTAAAGAAATTCAATGTGTCAAGGAAAGCTATGCAAAGAATATTACAGCTGCCCAAGTATAAAATAAATCTTGAAAATAAATCTTAACTTTTAAAATTTTGTTGGGAGTTTTTGTGTTTTTTTAAATGTAATATTTATACTTTTAAATATCCAAATAATCATAGAAATTATGATGTATGAAATTGAAAATATTTATTTTCACTGGGAAATCAACTAAAGTCTTTAGTAGGCATCAGACTGTTACTGTCTGTTATGGACACTGGCTTGTTCAGTAAGACTTCAGAAAACATGAAAATAAAGTTGAAAATTAAAGTAATTTATGAAAAATAAAATTATAAACTGACAAACTAATTTCATTTTAGATTATCCAAATTACTACTCAGAGAACATCAAAATGAGGCAGGTTGCTTAGGGCTGTGTCTAGTGAGGATGGAGATTTCAGAAGTTCTGTGGACAAACAGTACATACATTAGCTCACTCTCATTGCTGAGAAATCCTTGTATTTAATCAGCGTCTGTTACCTTCTATTTTCTTATCGTGTTCCTTCAGGAAAAGACTGGATCCTTCTTCTCTAAAGCCTTGGAGCTTCATCTCCAGCTGAGCTTTGGCTTTCCCAGTTTCAGCTCTGAACTACGGGCAATTCCACTTGGGTAGCCAATCCTTTATTCTACCTGGTGTGTTGTTTCCTTTTTATATTTGAATTCTTTTGGATGTTCTCTTTTTCCCTACAGCTATTGATAACTTCTTTTAAACAATACAAACTATTGAAACAGATCTGTTAAACTATGCAGAGCTCTATGTATAGCATTAAATTCCAGTTAATTATGTACAAACACTCTTCATTTTTTACTGGGAAAGAACAGGAAAATCGAATATAATGTAAATTGCTCTGTAGTCCACCTCCTTCATATTATATCCTTTGCTGGCTGTTAGAGTGACACTTCACAGCATTGCTCTGGTAAATGTTTGTGGAAATTGAAGCAGGGGATGCAAAAACTGTGGATGATATTTTTTTCTCTTGTCTGTGAAATACAGGCATTTTGGGGAAGCTCTGAAAAAGATGAGGGTTTTGACTCTTGATGAACTCTGCTAAAAGGTAGACCACAGGAGTTACAGGAGAGTTATGCTGTGTTAGACCAGGGTGATTTTATTGTCACTTGAACAATAAGGAGTTTTTGCAGAGGAAATAAGGGAAAGACAAAGACCATAAAGGTTATTATGGGGATACTGGAATTGGATATTTTGGATAAGCCAGCAGATTAATGTCTAGAGAAGAGAAGAGGGACCAAAATACTTCAGAAAACTCTTACATTAAAACAAAATACAGCTGAGAGAGAACTAGGAGTTTTACAAGGATATTAAGTATTGCTAACTTGTTCACTGACAGTGCACAACCATTTAATTAATAATTTTGTATTCAGTGAAATAACACTTAAAAATTCACTTGGTTTAGAGAAAAGACAGATAACCACAAGGATTTTCTCTAATTATGGCCTGGATTCTCTGAATTTGCTAAAGATGAAAGACCAGTCTTTTGAATTCTGTGTCTAAAGTGACCAGAACAGCAAGTACATTCAATCAAATGAGCACAAAGGAAAACAAAAATGTCACTTATCTCCTCTTGGTAAACTAATAAAGATTGTTATATAATCTGAACTACACTACTGACTTCATACAGGGTTACATGTGCCTAAAATTATAGACATCCCTTTAAAAAAAAAAAAAAAAGTGGTTTTTCATTTGTAGTTTAAATCCACGATTCCTTACTCAAGAAAGCAGGTCAGTCCATGTATACATAAGATTTATCTTATCTTGTTGGTAGCTTTATCTTGATAATATGGCTTTAAATAGCAAGGTGACAGAGCAGAGGAGACCAGTTGCTACATCCTATCTAACTTGATGATCAGAAAATTTTGTCTGTGTTGAGAAGGTGTTAAATAGTGAAGTCTTGTAGCATGCCTGATGGAAAACTAGTCTTGAACATAATGACTCAAACGACACTTAGACAAATTACCCAGACAGGTGGCAAATGACTGTGCATATAATGCACATATCTTGAATTCTAAATTTTTTCTTGCCTCTAGTTTGCCTTTTCACTTAAATATTTTGTAAGGAGAATTTGAAATACAAGTGAAAAACTAGAAATGAAACATTTTCTGGATTCCTGAGAAATAAAAATAAGCTTTTTCTTATTGCAGTGAGGGATCAGGTGTGAAATGACAACAACCATATAATGCTGCTACATACAGAAACACGTTATTTGCATTTCACTCTTCATTTTCTCACCACCAGAAATCAATGTACTTCTGTACAGTACCAGTCACAGTCAGGTCCTATTTCTGTATGTCCACATGTATATTTAATTTCCATCCTGGAAATCTGCAGAGGTCAACACTCACAAAGCTGTGATTTTGGGGTAAGAATGTGTGGAGCACATTCTGTAATCAGGAATATTTTGGTAAATTTTGATGTTCACTGTAATATTCACAAAAGAAAATAATCAAATTAAATCCAGGTCTAATCTGGGAGACACCCATGGGAATATATGTACTCCCTTTGACTTCACCTACATGCATGACAGGAGTAAAAAGGAGGGAAAAGTGAAAGACAGAAAGCAGGCTATTACTAGAATCAATCAACTGTATGTACAATCAATCGTTAGAAGATGATAATTCTTGAAGTTTGATTGTGCAGTACATCTGAGCAAAATTCATCTCCAGAAAGGAATCTGATTATCCAATATTTAGTGTTTAACACTGAAATACATGGACAATCTAGCACAGTGAAGAAATGTTACCAGAGGCCTATCTTTAAAACAAAAAGGGCAGAGAAAGGCAGTAATTGGTAGCACTTATAAGAATAAGAAAGTCAGAAATTTCTTGACTTGAACTCCAGTTTAGAATGAACAGATTACAATGTTTAAATGACTTTGCCTTCTGTTACTCAGAGAACAGACATCTGAACTCTTCTAAAAGAATCACCTAATATTTAAAAAGAAGTTAATGCCTTCTGGAAAGTTAGATTTACCTTAGAATTAATTAAAGTGCTTCCACTACAACCATGAAAACAGTGAAGGCTTCTGTGATTCACAGGCACTCACAGTTTTGTGAAACCTGAAAGCTTGCTTACCAGACATACACACAAGCATATATACTTACATAGTAAAGGGAAACTACACTCAAAAAGTTCAGTTATTGTCAGAGATCTTTCAAATATCCATTTTAGAGTAAAGGCAAGTGTTCATAACTGGAAAATGCTGAAAATATGTACAAAATTTTGACAGTGTTAGTCTTCAGGAAAGAGAAGAGAACTTTGTCAGGATGCGTTTTTATAAGTCATCAAGTAGATTGCACTGAATTGATCTAATTGGCAATGATAAAAAGCAGCTACTTATATAATTTTGATAGACATTGAAGTCTATCAAGTAAGGCATTACAGGTAAAATACTAGATAGAAATGATCCCAAATAAAAATCAAATTTAATTATAAGAACAATAGACACAAGGATATAGAGTGAGAGGTATAACCTGCTCATTTATAAGCCCACCAGAGCTATTAAAGCTACCACTGATGATTTATAAGCATAACCTGTTTTTTCACTGCACTACATTCTTAGAAACACATGTTCTCATGAGGAAAGTCACATTGTTCAGTTCTGTCAATTCATGAATGAAAGATAAGCAAATATTCTGATACACATAAAATGAGGAGCACTTGGCTAGAGAGTGAGACGCAGATTTTCCACAGACAGCATAAAGTGCTTTAAAAGCACTTCTGTACTACAGCTACTACTCAATAGAAGAAAATAGAAAAACACTGGAAAACAATATAATTATTTGAAAACTACAAACTTTCCTAAATCAACTACCCCAACTTAGTAATGTAATTTTAACCATGAATTCTGACAAACTTACAGCAAAACCTCAAAACTAATATAAAATTTACTACAGTATTGCCTTCTCATACAATTTTGAAATCAGAATTGTATTTATAGTATGCAAGCATTAGCTTTTAGGGAAAAATGAGCAGACATGTTCTCTGTATTTTTCCAAGTCTACTGCCTTCACAAATATTTGCAAGGCAGGAAAAGCTATAGGCAATATTTACCTTGAAAATATTCAGTTACATTTTTGAACACAGATTTCTATGCCAATACTGTCACTCAAAATATTACTCATATTCCTTTTTTTGACAAGGACTATGTTTAAATTCAGTGCCACAGATGTATACCTAATATACATTTGCAGATATTTATTGCATCCCTTCTCACTTCTGTCCTCTATTTTCAGTAAATTAGAAAGAAATTATATTTCCTAATCATTCAAGGGGAGAAACTTTCGGGGAGGGACTTAGCAAGTCAGATAATAGGAAAAAGGGATTTACAGTATTTTAAAATGTTGTTTGATAAATGAATGGAAGAAATCATGTGGCAGCTTAGTGTGATTTTCAAGTAATAAATCAAGGTTGCGACATGAGATTTGGTGTATAAATGTTTGATATTTCTAAGTAAAATTGAATAAGGAGGATTGCTGTATGTTCATCATGTTTGCCTCATACTTCTACTAATATTGTGATTCAGGGCTTCTGTTGGTAACCTGCAAGGGCATATTCAGACTTAGGTTTTTGAGGTTTTTTTCTTCTAATTATTGATGTATCAATAGTCTTTGGATGTATTTTCACCCTTTCGTGAAGCACTGAGTTGCCACAGCAAGACTGAATATGACACAAGGAAGGCCAGTGCTCCCAGAGGTTTTAAATTCTTGAGTGACTCCCCTTGACCTGCTCATTTAGCATGCTCAGCTAACTGGAATGGCAGATATAACTGAAGGGGCTCAAGGTACTCCTCTGTGGATTCTTTTACCTGGACGCATAGGAAATTTCAAATATAACAGTGGCTCCTGCAGGATTAGTGGTGCCACCACATGAACTTTTCAGTTATTTTCCTGTGGTTACAAATATCCAGAAGCTTTCCTCTGATTTTCCCTGTGATCAAAAGTAAGGCTTAGGGTGCTGGTGATAGGAGGGTGTATGTAGAAAAAATGGTCCAAAATCCATTGGTTTAAAGACCTACTTAATGGATTGAGGGAAACAGAAGACACTAACTTTTTAACTTTGTGTTTCTAAGCCATGTCTCAGATATAGTATTTGAAAGTGCAGGGAATATTTAAAAGTAAACATAGCTTTTAATGGTTTAAATTTTTCCTTCCATTCAAAATCACAGCATGTAGATAAAAAAGGCTAAAATGCAAGGTTCTGTGCACTTTAATATTTTTAGCAAAATTAGCAGAGCATGGGGGATGTTTTCAAGGTGGATTTTAACATTACAGCTTTGGAGCCCTGTCTTGGCAACTTATAAAACATAGGAAAATGTGCCTAATATTTTTGCTGATGATGCTAGATTGCAAAAAACAACCAGTAATTTCCCTTTTCTTCTCTTGCATTCTACTAGCAGTTTTTTTGATAGAGCAAAACATGGTAAAATATGCAAGAAGTCTAATTTTAAATAAATTTCCATAATTTAGTTTGATTACTTTTATTTCCAAATAACTGCAGATGTTTTTTCCTAATTAACACTGTTAATTTGACACTGGCACTGACTCTGCTGTCTTTTCCTGAAGGAAACTGTGTACTTTTGCCCATTAACTTGAGTGTGCAAAGAATGTCAACAGGCACAACCAGTATGTTAGCCACATTTCTAGATTGCTCTTTATATTGAGTTCCTTCCCTCAGGAGTCTACATTGTATGTGTAAAAATTGCATTTAAAATATAGTCTAATGATTAGATCCAGGGGAGTGAAAGTCACAACTTGAACAATTAATTAAAATAATTACTCCGATAAAAAATATATTACTCTCAGGAAAAACAATATGCACTCCTTTATCTGGGTTGTTTTATTACAATATATTTCACAGGATGGTGTTAGCAGATCCTGCATCATTACGGGATTTCTGCTGACTGGACTCGGCAGAAATCACTAAATGAATATTGAATCTGTGCCTGTTTCCTTAAGCAGGCAAGTCTTGAAACTTCTGATATCTAGGATATCTGTTAGCAAACACGGGCATTGCTAAGACTAAAGCAAAACTTCTAGCCTTTCAAACGTTTTTTTCCTCAACTTACCTTTTCCATAAACTGTCAACTTTCTGTTCTGGCATCTTCTGCATAAGCACTGGTAAATTTTACTGGCAAGGTGTGTGCATAGTTGCATTTGAGGGCATTTGCACACTGGGTCAGAAATGCATCTCTAGCATATTTGTTGTCTAATTACTTGCACATTATTGCCCTAATTTATGGAACTCTGTGATCTTGGAAACAATTTTCATATCTCTTGTCTGTTTTGGACATTCTGCTGGAAGTTCTCTTTCAAGCTCTTTTTAAAATAATTTGTAGTAATTAATCATGTTTACATATTTGTATAAAGAGTACGCTATCAAAGCAAATGACTGATCTGTAAAAACGAAAAATATACTGATGTTGCACCTTTGGTTACTGTTAACTGGCCTAATCCATTAACTTTAGTAGAGGAATATCAGTTTACCATGTGAGAACTTGCTTCTTTCTCCCCTAAATTAAAAAGCTTATGTTGACTTCTGATGGTAATTCACACTTAATTGTGAAGAACTTTACATGGCAATTAGGACTATTCCCTTATGCACTTTGGTAATGTGAATAGCAAGTGATGTAAGTATTAAAGTTAGCAAGAATTTTAGAATAAAGATTCTAAAATTTAAAATGCAAGATTTTATTACAGATAATTTGGTAAAGATTTACCCTATGAAAAGAGCTAGTTTTGTTTTCAGATGAGCTACTCTGTCCTGAGATTCACATTAAATCTAGAAACTGAAAGATTAAAAGTAAGCAGCTTTGATCTGATACATTTGACACTGTCTTATTAAATTTGGCAGAATCTGAACTTTAGAAGTGTCTCTAGTTGTCCAGAAACACAGCTGTTCAATTGACATCATGCTACAAGTGGAGTCCCCTGCATATAAAAGAATAGCCCTGACTGGAGATTAGGCCCCTGAGCACACGAGAAAGCAATCACCAAAGTCTCACAGTCTTTTATTAAGGTATGCATAATGTGCTATCATATCCAGGTCACCTGCAAGGACACTGCATGTTATTAAAAAGAAAAAGTAATGAAATCTTTCCCCCACGACTATGAATCTCCACTATTCAGATATACAGGATTTTCTACCATTTCCATTATCATGTATTCGTTCACCATTCTTTGAAGCTCCCCCTTTCCCTTGTGTATATTTAATCTTTCCTCCTTTCTACAAATTCTCCTCTCCCAGTTTTTCACTGCATTTCCTGACACAATCTCGCTTTCTACCCACCTGCATCTCTCTTTGTTGCTTTACCAAACATCTATTTCCCATGGTTCACTAATACATTTTCCTTCTGTTTGTTACTTCCCCTTTTGTCTAATATCAACCTCTTTTTTTTCCAACTTTCATATTTCTGTACAATATAAAAAATAAGCACATGGTCTCTAAGACCAGAGTAGATTCTCAGGAAAAAAAAGTGTGAACACAGCAAAGACAGGGTGATGCATCCATTGATAAACTCCCCTGAATTCCTTTGGTGTGCAATAAAGCGACCATCCTGAACCAGTTTGTCCACCTTATTTGTATTTAATAGCATTGATGGACTTTTCTTCTATTCATAACTGTTCTCTGAAGCCAGTTACACTGGTCTCATCGGCAGCAGAGTTTTGCATTTGAATATACTCCCATTCAAGTTAAACATGCTAATAATACTCAGCTTGTGAGAAACACTGAATAGTAATTTCCTACGCACATTTTCCATGTCATTTATGACTGCAAAAGCAGATCACATACTTCTGCATCCAAGAGAAACATAAGGAGCCATTTCTGTTCTTAATCTCTTCTCATACAGAAGTCTTGATCTGCTTTATCACCCTATTCATAAGCATTTTCTACTTTTAATACATCTTTCTGAGATTAATTGATCATATCAAAATGGACGCAACATTCAAAAGGTGGGGGGACACCATCCATTTGTATAATGATACTAGCTCCCATTTTTATTTTTTATTCCAGCTCAGTTTCTTGAAGATCCTGTGATAAGGATCTTAGTCTAAAGCTTTGTTTGAAATTCAGATATATCAGCTGGCCTGCAGTTTATCCATATGTTTACTGACTGCTATGAACAGCTGTGAGCCCTCTACAAGAACCACATAGATGCTTTATTTTTTTTGCATAACTTAATCAGATTTTTATCTTACTTCAGAAATCAGATTTATTCTCCAACTCTTCCTATTATCCTTTAATATTAGCAAATATCCTTTGATAAGCCTTTCCCAGCTTCAGTACTTCTAGAATCTGGGTTGACAGGAGAGACAAGTAATCAGTTAATAGTATTATCATATTTGACTGCTTTTAGAATTCTCTGGTGAAGGCTATCTGGTTCTGTCAATATTTCTTCACTTAGATACTCAAAATGTCCCTTCACTGCAGCAACTGGGTGCTGCTGGATCTCTCAGGTTCTCCTTGATTCAACACAACCCCTCTGGTTGATGCATATCCACACTTCCATCTTTTTCCTTGTTATCTGACAGACTGTAGTATGAAATCTGTGTTCTGCTAGCCCAGCTGCTGTCTAAGTCTCCTGAGTACCAGGTATCTCCAGGCCAGAGGTGCATCAGAACACATGAAAGTTTCTTATCTTACCAATATTAATTTATTCCCTTTGATGATAAAAGAGTATACTCTCTCATTCATTTACTACAAAAATACCCCAGAAGAAAATATTTATCCAGTTTTCAATGTACAGTCCAAAAGAAGTTTTGAAAAATAATGTTGGTTTGAGTTTAACAAAACATTAGAATTTTTAAATCAGACAATTAATAGTAGACAAAACAGATTATGGCTAAAATTGCAATGTTATATTTTAGCAGTATTTTTCACTTCAGATCCATATTGAGAATGAGAGGGGAAAAAAGAAAGCCACAGGAATATAAAATTTAAATATGGATAAAATTACTTTCAGCTATGTAAGGACTAACATTTTTCTGTTATGCAAGCATTTAGGTTTCTTTAAATGTGCCCCACAATGGCTATAATTTCTTGTTAATATAATTCAAACTTGCATTTTAAAAAGTGTGTTGGTTGTCTAATAATCTATGGGGTGAAGACAAATCAAGAGCTCATTTTAGGGTTCACTTCTTTTTCTGCACTGGAAACAAGAGACTCAGGTCTCTAAAAACAGCAAGGAACCATATTTCTGTAATACGTCTCAGTGCTGTAGCTACTTGTGATACAATCACTTTAGTGGCAGAGGTAAACGAAGCCTTAGCCTCCACCAAAATAAAGATAGAATAATATAACGCAATAAAATAATCGCATGTCCTGTGCCATGTGATGCATGTCCATCAGTGTGAACATCATAACTTCCATTTTGAACTGAAACTAGGAGAGAGACCCCAACAGTTGCTGAAGGTCAGTGACTTCAAGTTAGCAAAACTGTCACAGTCAAGGACATCAATCTGGAAACTGTGACGATTTGACTTAGTCCAAGGTTATTGCAAATAGAAATTACCTGTCATTAAAATTGTAGCTATATTACTGCCATTTTCCCTTAAATCCCTTTTCTGTAGTTGTCCTTAATGCATTAATTATAGAGCCTTTAATGTTAGATCTTCCTGGAAATGGCTTTGAGCCTGTTTACCTAATAACACAGAACCATTTAGACTTTGCTGCAAATTCATAGTAAATTGTTTCAGAGAATGAACACATAGCTCAACTATCATGACACTTTTGGGAAAATTTAATATTTCACTTTCTAATTAACCTGTTAAATCTGCATATATGAATATAGCATTTTATAGAGTATATGTTCAAGTTTGCTTCCAGGGAGCAAAGTGAAAAGACTTTGATGTTTATACTACTTCATTGACACCAGAAGTAGTATGGCTTTTATTTCCAGTCTTGGCATAGTTTGCAAATAAAACATTTGTGTTGATGTTGAACCATATATTAAAAGGTACTTGCATGTAGAGGCCTCTTTCTGGGTTGGACTTGCTGACTTGCTTGCATTTTGTTCTATTGTAACAGCTTATAAAAGATTTTATCAAGTGAGAACAGGTAAAAGATAAACTGAGTCCATCATCCCCAGTGACTAATTCATAACTGTAAGAAGCATGAAGGTTTAATAGTTACCTTAAATGTACTTCTTCACAAACCTTTGATTTTGGAAGGCAGTTTACTAATACAGGTATCTGCCCAGTCAGTCTGAGAATGAAAAACATTTTCAGACTGTTTGAAAAAGCTCAGTAGCACTGTGCCACTCAAAACTCCTACTAAACATAAGACTCACTGTGCTTCAGTGACCTTGAGATGTAGGCAATCCATTTAAATGCATTTTGACAAAGTTGCAAAGGAGGAGAAATTGTGGGAAACATTATTACTGGCAATTGTGACCTTGATAGCATGAGGAAGCAGTGGAAGGGGAAGGAGACTAAAAAACATCCAGTGGCACTAGGCGCAACAAGAGGCTGGACCCATTGCTTCCACTGACTGGTTGTGCAAGTCTGAGCCACCACCTTATCTTCTATAAACATATGGTTCCCTGTCATTATTCTTGAATACAATTCTGTTTTCTGAATACTATTTAATTGAATCTATAATGTTTTCTTCACAAGTTCTATTACTTTGAAAATTGAAAATCTGCAGGGGAATGTTCCTTGTTTTAGAGAAAGAGAAGGGAATTGCTGTTGCAACTACCAAATCAAGCCACTCAATAGAGTTCTCATATTCAAGTAAACTAAATGCAAAATCTAGAGATGTTACTCTGAGCATGCAGTTTTCAGTGAAGTCTTTAAATTATGTCCCCAACAACAATTTGCACAGAAGCCAAAACTTGAAATCTTTTATTAGGCAAAGACTTTACTGACTCCAAGGACCTAAGAAACAATTTAATATTGACAGTGCCTTTCTGGGAATACAGTGCAGTTTGATCTTGGAATGCTCTTAGGAGAATGTCTTAGTCAGACAATTAAGGATCACTATTTGCATTTCACTGTCTTTACAGTATTCCTTCTGCAGCACCAGTGCAGAAAAAAAAGCCACAAAAGATAAGCAAAGAAAAATGCAGTAATAGCATTTTCTGTCTTTGAAACAAAGTCTTCCACTGACTTTAGACCTATCATATTGTAAAAATAAACTAGCGATCCCACAGCTGATTTAACTTGATTTTAGCACTCATATAAGCGGGGAGGATTGGCCCACATGACCCCAAAAGGCCACTTCCAATTAAATTATTCTATGATTTTATGCACAAATCAAAATTTATAATGCAAGTTTTGAATTTGGAATGACAAAGAGGATGCAGATTCAGATGATATAAGCTAGCATAATCTAGTGATGGAACAATAAGAAATGACAAACAGCAAAGTAAAACTTGGAATCCAACATTTGGCAATGGAAGAAATATTGAATATTAGAATCTATTCCAAATTACTGAAAAGTTCTAAAAATAAACAGTAGTATGTCTTTATTTCTGTTGTCTTTGAGGAGCACTACTTACTGAAATATTTCTCATTATAAAAACTTACATATCCTTATTTATTATTTTTCAATAATGAATGACAGCTTTTAGCTTTGCTTTTTGTTGGGGGGGGGAAACATGCAGGTGTCAGTTGCTTGATTCTTTTACTGTCAGTTATCATGAATTGGCTCTTAATGCTTATTCAATCTCCAATTTGACTAGTTAACAGCAACTAGGTGCACCTTCTGGGAGTGAGACCTTAAAAAACATTACTTCCCTAAAATTCTTAAGTCCAAATTCCAGATTGCTTTTGTGATAGCAATAATGACAGAAGGACAGGCAAATTTAACCCCTTCCCTTGTCTTTGCTGAAGAAGAATGCCACTGGAAGCCAAGCTTTAAAATTACTGACAAGACAGCTGCATCAAGAGTAGTTTTGAAAAACTGGAAAATATACTTGAACCACTTATCACCTTATTTTCATCTCTGCCTGACCACATTAATCTATTTACGTATGCATAGAAAATTTAAATATATTCTATTTGGATATTCTTGATTTATTTTTATTGAATTCTTTGCCTCTATACGCACTAAGACTGAATTTGTTGCTTCTGGAACAAACTTATATGTTAGATATGAAGCAAACTCCAGTATTCTATATTTGAAATCAAACTTAGGTTGAGAAATACATAATTAACACTCATTGCTACTGTTTGCATTATTGTGTTGCAAAAAGTTTGACAAAAATATCCTATTACTAAAGTAGGATGTTAAATTACTCCTAATTTCTTAGGGGGATACTTCTTCCCCTTGAGAGAGTTCATAATCCTACTTCAATATGGTCTTTCTGCCTCCTTTGTTTTCCCATGCATGCTAAATGAATTGAAGTCACCATACCTTGGGTTTCAATCTGAAAGCATCAGACACATTTGGATTACACTCTTACACAGAAATTCCTTCTGCCCTTTTGGAATAGTTATGTTTACAGGCCAAGGTACCTAACTGAAATAATTGCTTTCCTATTAGCTCGAAAATTAGGTGCACAATGCATTCTGTGTGTTTGCCCTTATTTCCAGCTGTTGCAAATAGGGAGGAATTTGTAATATTGAACCAAAGACTCTGATTGACTCCTTTGGAAATTGCTGTCATTTGATCAAACTAAAGCAAATAAAGAATTAGATATTAATAACCATCAGAACAAAGGAACTAAATCTTCAAAATCTCACTATTTTAAAATCCATTTTCATTATTTTATCAGGAGATATTTTCCTATTCTAAGTGCTTTAACCAGCTGAATTATACCAACCATCAGCAAACAGTTTAAAACTGTTACAGTTTTTTACTATGCTACCTGATGTTGGCACTACAATTTATCACTATCAGAAAAGCAACAAAAAAGACTAACAACAAACAAAAAGAAACAATCTGCTTTGTTTGCAGGGATTCCAGCTAGAAGTCCATGTATAGCAAAAGTGAGCAGCAGCAGCAAAAATTAAAACCACAAGGCCTTCTTTTTGGTTTGGATTTCATTATGAACTCATTCCATGCCCAGTGCAAGATCTGCTAGAAGTCTAAAACCTTTAAAGAAAGATCAGTATTGTTCTAACAGAAATAAATTTAATGGTTTTACTTCAAAATCATATAAACCATCTGGTATTGGTTAGAAGCAAACAGAAGACCATTTCTGGAACGCTGAGAAATCATGCACAAAGCCCTTTTCTGGGTTAAATGTGCACCTGATTTAAATTAGTTTAATGAATCCAGATAAGGTTTGGGATTGCCAAGCATGTATTCAAACTTTTAGAATCATACCATCAATAATTGTAATGGCAACAGCTATTTTAAAAAGCCATAATCAGTGGCCTTTCAGTTTACAGACAGATGAATTATGAGATATTTAGGCTGTTTATCTCTCCTAAAGATGTTTATCTGAACTGAAAATACCTGAATGATCATTACAATTTTGTAAAGAAAGCTGTAGTGAGATGACTGCCCTTAAGCCCTACTTAAAAGGGACACCTACAAATAAAATCATCAAACACTTTTCTTAAATTTCCTTGCATATTAATGCTAAATAACCTGAATTAATGTTAAGAACAGCATGACTGAAAAACCTCCACCTGATACAATTTGACCTACAAATTTTAATTTCTAATTAATTAAAAATGTATTAAGGGACAGAGTTCCACAAACAGAGGTTGGGCACAATTGTAGATACAGTCTCACCATAGAACTTTCCTTACTTTAAGTGAGTATTTCATAAATGAAATTGTTGGCAAATCACAAGTTTACCTTTAAGTGAAGACTAGGAAGACTTACTGTAGGCTTCAGAACCACCTTAAGGAAATCACTGAGGAAAGGAAGATTTCAGATTACCTCCAGATACAAATTTTGCTTCATGCTGTATTAGAAAAATGCTGAAATACTGCTCTACTGAAATGTATGCACATAACTTTATTATCTTAATTGAGCTCTTGGTTTTAGAATACTTTATTTTGTATTATTATTTTTGTACATTAACTGAAGCCAAACTGACATCTTAGGGATTGGAGACTGTTATTCAATCAGTTATATGATCCTTTTATAGATTTTATAAATAATAAATACATAATATTATTTTATTTTTAATTTTACAAACCAAGGGATTTCCAATTGCATTTCTGCACATTATTAGAATGCTAAAAAACTGCTTTGAAGACAGTTTAATTTATTTATATTTCCTACTATCTTGCTGCTAGCATAAAGGGAAACAAACAAAAATAATTAAGATACACTGACCATAAACTTTTAAGTGAAAAGCCCCTCTAGAATTCACACAAAGTGAGCTGCGACAGCATCTTTTCCAACTCACACCTCTGGAGAGATGCCAGTTTTAACAATTGTATTCCATAACACTTGGCAGTTTAGGAATGCTGACTTATATTTCAATGCAAAATGACCTAGGTTGTCCTTGAACTCTAAATGTCATAGCAGTCACTTAGAGGAATGTGCTACAAGGCTAATAAACAAGTGAAGGACCAGGCTACTGTGCATTTGAAACAAAATATTAAGTTCCAACCAACCTTCCTACTGAATGAGAAATGCAGGAACAGTAACCTTCTTTAAACCCAAAATGAATGCAAGTGATCCTGATGTATGCTATATAAAGTGCTTTTTACCTGTCAGACAGATATTTAAGTTTTGTTCTTTGCCTAGAATTCCAGAATTCACACAGAAGGACAGAATAAAGACCTCTTTTGGTAAGCAAGGAAGGAGTTTTAAGGAAAAGGAACAGGGAAGTGAAAGAAAAGAAAAGCAGAAGAAAAAGAAGAGAAGCAGAAAAGAAGCGTCCTCTCAGCTCTAGTTTCTTATAAGTTACATAGATTTTTAAAATGCCTCTGACACAGTATCTATCCAGAATATCAAAAATTTTGTAGCACAAATGACTAGGCTCCTTTTAGGCATTCATTTTCAATCAGCTTTCTGAATCAGAGATGAAAAAAAGAATCATTACCAAGAAACCCAGGTCCTACACAGACAGATTTAACTAATGAGTCCTTATATCCAGAGGCACACGGTGTTTCAGCTGGAGCAACAACACACAGCTGACTAAACTTTGCAGTGGAAAGTGATTTAAACAGGCAGTTGAAAAAAAATTGCACTGATCCTTAATGTTATGCACCTTCATGCGTGAGTGGTCAGTATGATGGGATAGGTTAGCACATATACAGCTCTTAACAGTCAGTCAGAAGACTGGCCAGAGCAACATAGAGTAACCAGCAATTGACACGGAAACAAGTGACTGGGATATCTAGGAACATGTGTGCTTAGTTACATATTGACTTGCTTTTGTCACCCTTGATAGAAGGTTTTATTCTATTTCAAAACTATTCACTAAGTGGTTTGTTGTCATATCAAATATTAAAAAAAAATAGCTAGCTACTCCTAAGTAACTAAGTAACTACTCCTGTGTGGTAACATCTAAACTCTGTATTACACAGAATTCAGCCATACTTTCATCTGTTATAAATGAATTGTTTGAAGTGCGTGATTCTGTATTTCTTTGTTTCTTTCTGTCTGGAAAAATATAAAGGAAAGTATTAATTTCCTCCATCAAGCATGATGTTTGGGGAGAGAAATCTATTTTCCAGACTTTGGGAATGCATATCACATCTTCAAAATGTTTTAATGGAGATCATTTGCTCAGGTCATTATTTTGTATTCCTGAGGATAATGGTCTGCACAGGGTGATCTAAGGGACTACATTAGCTGTGACCCAATTATTTTGGAGGTAACTGCAAATACTTATACATCCAGAAGCAATTCAGTTTCTGTGAGGAAACTGCCTCACATGTCTAAATTACATTTTTGTACCCCATTTTTATATGTAAAATATAAAGGAGAAAAGTGTGATTTCTCCAAAATAAAATGTAAGGCATATTTTTGTAATATAAGGATAACAATTACTATATACACCATATACAAATTTGCTCATTCTTCATTATCAAGCTTTCTTCCATTAGGAAGTACACATGTGCATATGTTTTCTACTCACTCAGACTTATTTTAAAACTGGGGATCCAACTATTTTATTTTGCCTTTAAAATATGCATTGAGAAACACTTTTAAGAGCAGAGAAATGCATACAAAGTGCTTCTGTTCAGCCTGCCTCCGCTGGCTTTCCTATGCAGCAAAACTGGGAAGCTGACATGAGAATATGTATGGCACTTGGGGGGTTTTTTATGATTCTAGGAGCAGAGAGAATCAGTCAGAGCACAGTTGTAGTAACAGAGGATTTTTTACCCTCTCTTGAATATTTTGCATCCGGTATCCAAAGCGGTCCCCAATAGTGTGACAGATGCAGGACTTTAAAAACGTGGACACTGTGATGAATTAAATTGACATTTGCTGTGTGTTAGAGGGTTCCAAAAGAATGATTGTACCACTCCTTCTGGTGCTAAGCTTGTCTGAGTCCAAGGCAGATGCGTCAGGTAAACAGGTCTGATAGACCTCCTTCCCCAGAAATCCTCCATGGACATTTTAAAATGCTTGCTTGCGCTTTTTTGTATGAGAAACCATCAAAACTAGAGTGTGGATGTTCAAAGAGATGGCCTTCCTCTGGAGTCACCAAAGCAAATCCGGAGGCACAAAGCTAATCTACACTGCAATTACTGCTGCAAATAAAACAGCTCCTCTAACAGTAGCAGCCAAACTACAACACAAAACTCAGGTGCTTCTAGCAGTAAGCCCCCACATCTGCCTTTTTCCCTTGCATATTCAAGCAAACGCTTAGACCACGCCAGGCTACTTCCCCAGCCTGACTACTTGCCGGGTAGCTCATCTGCTGGTTTGCTAAAACTGAAGAGGCAACCTCCTGTTGAAGAAAAGCTGGGCACAATATGTGTATCAAGATCCCATGTAGCAGATGCCTAATGATTTGCCAGGTAGTATGAAAACAAGTTTCTTGCTTTTTTTGTATGATTTATTAAGTATTTTTTTCCTAAAGTGGGAGATATGGAGCTGAATGTGAGATGGAAGGATACAAATAAAACTTGTATATAAAAATAAAGCTTGTGTTTTTTCAGACAATGTATATATATATATATATGCGCCCTGGAAATCATGGTACAGGATGCTGTGTGGGCAAAAAAAAAAGACTACATAAATATTAAATTTATATTAAAACCTCAAACTCTTGCCTGTAATCTTCAAATCCTGATGAAGACCACTCACTTAGAAGAAGTGTGGAGGTAGATAGACAACAAGATACTAATAAAAACACTACAGAATTTCTGGAGCACCTATATTCAGTCCAATTTAATTATTTTATTCATGGAGGCTAGATGAACAGAAAAGTTCAAAAAACTGACAGACTCCAGAGCAGCACACAGACACACTGCCACACTGCACTGAACATCCAAGGTCAGCCAGGGAGACAGAACTGAGGTTCTACAGGGTCACATGCTGATGAAGTAGCAAACAGCGATACCTAGCTAACCTTACATAGCTCTATCTTTATTTGGTTGTGCCTGGAAAAAAGCCTTGGAGGAATACCAGAACTACAGTCCCTGTCTTTATATATCATGACTTTCACAACAGCTGTTCTCTTGGAATGGTGCATTCTCTCTCCACCTTCTGTATTTCCATAACTATATAAAACTCAGTGTTTAATATGCTGCTTATTTAGACAAAAATATATGTTTTAGCACTTGGAGTTGGCCTCATTGTCTATTTATTTGGAACTTTCTTACTTGGGTAAATGTCATGTGCCAGATAGTGTGATCGGGATCTTTCATTCATATGCTTTAAGTAGAGTCTATCACATGCAATTCAGGTTATGAAATACTTAGCATCCCTAAATCTTTGACAATAGTGGCAATATTAGCTATTCCTATTGAGCATAAATCATTGGGATACATTTGGTTTTATTTTGTCAGACCTTTTTCTCAGTCATATGAAACACTTTAATCCAGCATTTTCAATGAACCAGAAATGAACCATGACATATTCTCTCTTTAGAATAAGGAAATAATTGTCTACAGAACTCTTAAAGAAGAGGACTGTAAGCACATTTAAAATCATATCAACTTCAAATAATTTTAAAACACTCTAAAAATACAAATTTTTGCTCTGCTAATATTTTAGAATGAAAAATGAAGACACTTGGTGCATATGGTGGTTTAGACTAATAGATTGCCTCTGAGAAGGACATACTAGACCATTCCTGATTGTGAGCACACCACTTTCACATCATTTCCAGTAAGCTCACAGAAAATAAGTATTTGGCTTTTCCCCATTGAAATTTTTACATCAGCAAGAAACTCCATACATGGCTTCCCATCCCAAACCCCTTTCTTTGGCAGTGTTTAGCTGCCAAATGACACCTCTCCATAAATCCCTCTTCACCTTCAGAAAGTTGCTGACTAGAGCAACTAGTCTGAAGTGGGTCAGAAGTGCTGTCTATTTTTTAATAGTTCTCACGGGGAATAAGAGGAAAAAAAAATACAATTGCTTTTTTGGTCACATTTTATCATCCCCAGCACTTTGTGGCATGAAGTGTCATAGCTTGACTACAGAACATATGAATGATCACCTCCTTTTCTGAGTTTTGAAGCAAAACCTGCTAATCTCATTTGATGTCTCCTAATTTTCATACTGAAAGAAAATGCAACTAATTCATTTTCACCCTGACACTTCTGATTTTAAAGATCTGCCGTATTAGTCACATTTTCCATCTTTACTCCATTTTTGTTTTAACCTTGTGCAGAAGGCAGCTCACAACTCTGATTGTGTCACCTTCTGTTTTGAAGGTATAGGTACTCTATTTACGTAATGATGTTCTCTAATTTGTTGTGTCTGCTTTTTCTGAATAGACATGTAAAATACTTTTTTAACTATTACAGAATTCTGATTTGACATTTTCTATTGTAGCATCAAGAACTAAATCTTAAGTGGCAAGTCAGCTTAGAGCCCACAAATTCATTTGTAAATCTATTTCCTGATTGAACTTTTTGTGCATCATTCAACTTTCCTTTGCATTAAATTTTATCTGTGTTTCATCACAAAATTACTTGGTTTGGAAAGCACCTTAGACATAACGTAGTTCCAACCCCCTGACATGGGCAGGGACACCTTTCACTAGACCAGGTTGCTCAAAACCCCATCCAGCCTGGTCTTGAACACCTTCAAGGATAGCATATCCACAATGTCCCTGGGTAACTTTTTCCAGTGTCTGAACGCATTCCTCACAGTAAAGATATTTTTCCTAATATCTAATCTAAATTTATCTGTCTTCAACTTTATTTCCATTTGTCCTACCACTATACGGCCTTGAAAAAAGTTCCTCTCCAGCTTTCTTATAGGCTGCGTTTAGGTACTGGAATTTTGCTATAAGGTTTCCCAAGAGCCTTCTCTTCTCCAAGCTGAACTGCAACCCTTTATTATTTCATCAATCTTTTAAGATCCTTCTGAAACTCTTCATTGTTGGTTTTTTAATTACTTCACTACCTAGAGTGTAACAGCACTGAAAGCAAAATTCATGGTCTTGTTATTTACTTAACTTGTCAATTAATTTTTAACAAACATAAAATTTCTTAGTACAGAGTTCTGTTGAGACTACACTAGCAATCTCCTCCCATCATAGCAAGGACCAGGTGTTCCTACTGTGTCTCTCCTGCTACCTGCACAAGGCAGATGCATTAGTACTTACTGCCTTGTAAGCAATGCTGATAGCATTTGAGGCACCAGTTGTGACACGTATTATACCAGCTGCTGTGTACATCACAACACAGCAGAGGTGGGCAGTATCCTGGTAAATAATAAATACTATTCCTATTAGAAATAACAACAAACAAATAGCATTTGGAAACAGCAAATTCACAGAGGAATAAAAATAGCCTAAGGAGGACCCAGATTTGGAGAACCCAGATTAACACTTGCACACACAATTAAATATCACCTTGTCCCTCGGAAACAGAAAAAATAATAAAGTACAAAGAACATGACTGGGAAAGTCAGAAACCCCGACACAAAGTGGCATGTTGAAGATTTTACTGCATAGCCAGCAAACGAAAAGTGTGTGTTCACTCAGTCTATAAAACCTCCAGCTAGGCCACCTAATGTATAATTCTTCTAGTTGAGACTATTTTGATGTTCTTGGATATAATTAGATGTCTTGAATAAGTAAGAAATGGTGCTGGCATTCTATTCCTGCATCTTGTCATGTATTTATTACAATTCGTACACTGAATGAAGAGGCTGGGGAGAGTGGGAGAATAGTGAACAGAAGGGCTTTTTTTTCCTGTTTGCTTAGCCTGCCGCTTGGGATTAGCAGAGATGAAGACTGCCAGCTGTGGATTTTTCTTCTGATGCTCTGTTCAGAGCTAAGGGTATTTTTGCATAGAAAATTTCCACAGGAAGCATATGCTTTGCTAAATGTTTTGAGCATTTTGATCCCTAGATGTATATTGTCACTCCCAGGTAAGAGCGATATCATTTAGCACCTTGTGATGTTCAAGAAGCTGATGCACACAGCAATAAAGGTGATAGACTAAAATGAAACCAAGACAGTGCAATTCACCAGACTTTATGCCAGACTGCATCTGGTGTCATGAAAAGCTAGTAAATGCATTAACAAAAATATTTTCCTCTTCAAAGTTTTTGCAAAGTGTAAGTGCAATTTCCACTTGGTTCCTTCTTGTTTTCAATTCCTAAAAATGCTATTGTTCCAATTCTGACATCAAGAACATCATCTTGTAAGCTAACACCCTCTCTTACTCACATTACAATTTAGGCCTACCCAGGTTTGTAAGGGTGAAGATGCTTATACATAAAATTCAGTGGGTTAATTTACCCTGCACTGTAGAAGTATCTTTATTTAAACTCCTGTTTGCATATGTCCACATACAAGACTTCTGTAAAGAAGACTACTGTCTCAGTGAAATTCTCAGGAATTTTTAAGTTGCATCTCATTCTACCCAGCAAAATCATGGAAAAACTATATCGTAACCATCCCCCTTCGATGAAAAGGATCTCTGTTGTAGAAATCCCAAATCCTTGAAATCAAACAGAGTTAGTGTTGCTCTTTTAATGAAAGGTTTTAATGAAAACCAGCAAGGTAAACCTGGTTTGAAGTTTAGTGCAAATACTTCACATGGCTGAATATGACAAAGATGCTTTGGAGTTTAACCCACTGAAAACATAATAACAGACAGTCAAAGTAATGAAGCAAACAAATCAGAGCTGTTAAGATAACTTTTCTGCTCTGGTGTCACTGAAATCATGAGATTTTAAAGTATGACTTTATTTGGCCATTGAATGAAGGAAAAATAAGTAACTTGATACCATTGCAAAATGCTTAACTTTAGCCACTGTACTTTTAGCTGAGGTGGTATATGTTTTCTTTTTAAAATCAGGGTAACATTATCCTGTCTGTGAGACACCTGAGTCCAGCTGGAATCTTCTTTTTTTACCAAATGTGCTCCAAAAAACCGAGCAAAAGTCAATGTCCTATTAAGTACTGTAATAAAAATGACAAAATGCATTCATAAGCAAAGGTGGAAAATTGTCATGACTGTTGAAAACCCACTTGTAACCATGCAGGTTACAAGAAAGTAGAAAGTGCACTCAGGAAATAAGAATCTGTAAATGTATTTCCTTCATGCAAATAAGAGTAATGAAGGTAAACTTCATGTATGCACAAGTAACTATAGCTCGTTTCTTAAGCTAACTCTGGATTTAAACTAACACAGATTGACCATTTCTCATGTTACCTTCCAGATGCTATTTGAGTTTATTCCTGATACAAAATAATTGTTTTCAGCAAAAATAAACCTTCATTTGGGACTTCCTCTTTAGTAGTCTGTAGCAGCTACAGTCATTGTTAAGAACTTTTCATTATATCTTTAAATGAAAGAATGTCAAGAAAAATCAGCAGAATTTCTATTAATTTCAGAGATGATACAAACCCACTTTCAATATGCACAAACATATTGTCTACAAGCTTCCTTCCACTAAAGACTGAAAATTGCTAATGGAGACCTAAAATATAAAAAAGAAACAACTCTCAAAAGAGGTAAACCTTTTTAAAACATGTGAACAGGATCTGGAGAGCAGATGTACATGAGAAGGCAATATATGTTCCTGAAATCAAATTTTAAATGCATTTAAATTGAGACTAATTTGACAGGACAACCATAGCCAAAGATCCATCTGATCCAGAAGAAACAGAAGACAAAACCTAAGAGCTATAGAGCTATTTTAATTACAAGATCAGAGAAACATAAACTCAGAGCTTTCTTCTTTTTGTATACTTCCTGCGTCACTCCCAAAGTTTTTTACAAATTCCCCTCCATGGTCAACTACTTAAAACAATTTAAAGCAGATCAAAATTATCACAAACAAACAAACAAACAAATAAACAAACAAGAGAGTCATTAGAAACATAAGAACTTCACTTACAGAGAAAGTAGAGTAAATGCAAAGCATTTATCTTACCAGATTGTTTTTTTCTGCATAATTCATCAGAACTATCCCAGGATCCCAGGTTGGTGGTGGTGGTTTAGAAAGTTTCTACTGCTGCCATCCATATCCTGTCCAATTCAACCATCTACTAGTGCTTTAATTTAACATATGGATGCCTAGTAACTCATTGAGCAAAACTATAGTGAAACTGGGACTTCAGAAAAGTTAAGGCTAAACTTGTTGAGAAGGTCCCTGCCCATCTGACTTCCTGCCATGCAGTCTACAATGATGAAGGCCAAGAGTGGGGCTCAGAAGGGCTCTTCTTTTCTTTCCTTACAGGTCAGAGATTGGAGTTACACTTCTGCCACCTCATCAGTTCCAGAGAAGAGGATGGTGAAAAGAAAGACCCTGAAACTACAGTGAGTGAGGGGAAGTGATGGGTAAAATAGAAAGTGGGCACACACAGTGATGAAAGGAACAATCCTTTTTCCCTATTACATGCTGAAGGGATCATATAGGGTTATCTATATGATCCTTCCCAGAATTTGTGGAAGTTCATGAAAGGCAGGACAGTGACAACCAAAACCAACGTTCTCTTCATAGCAGGAAAATATTTTACTGCATTCCTACATGTTTAATTTTCAAGACTTTCTGTTACATGAGATGAAGCATCAGTTGTCTGAGGTGTCTCCAAGTAATCCTGTTTTTGCTGCCTGCCAAACAGTGATTCAAGAATACCAAATTGTCTGTGTCAAATTGTGCAGCTCACACAAGTGCAAATTGTGCCAAAAGACATGACGTTTTGTGGAAGTAGATCTGAGACCCAAGAAACAATTCACAGGTTCCTGGTAGCCAAACAGATCTAGCACTGGCTGAGAAATCTGCATTCATTTTAGAAATATGCTGCAGAAATAGGCTGCAGGCATTTCTGGGAAAGAACCATTGCTGTGTTCATAAACAAGTTTCTTTGCAGAACATGATCCAATTTTAAAGGCGTTCAGTGCTACTGCTTGACATTTAGACTTTTTCCCACAAGAGACATGTAGCTGAGATGATTTTCCATATGTCTTGGGTCTATTCAAAAGAAAGGCTAATATTCATGAGCTAAAGAAACACTAGACCAAGGTCCCAACTGAAATCTAACCAAAGGACAGAAATACATTAACCCCTTCACAAAAAAAAAAAAAAAAAAATCTTTTTATAACTGTGACTAAAAACACCCTTTTGCATGACTAACCTTTAAGCCAGGAGAGATATGACAAGTACCTTTACTGACAATATATTCTCAATGATTTTAAATGAATTAATTCTCTGGAACAGAATGATAAGAGCCTGAGGCTTGGTTTATGTTATTGTTAGCCATCCACGGGGAGCACCTCTTGCACATACAGTCACAGCTCAGGGAATCTGATCCTTTCCTGGAGTTTTAAATAATATATTTATTTTCTTCAAAGAACAATTTTACCATATTGAAACAATCTAGTTTCAGAACACCAAGATGTTTTGTCAAAAAACATGAACATCAAATCAATTAAACATAATGCAAAGGGTTATTTAAATTAATCAAATCCAAGCTAAGCTGGAAGCACTCCTTTAAAAGGAATAATTCCTTTTATTAGTCAAATATATTTTAAGTTTCTTGGGCCAACCTCACCATATTCAGACTGAAGTGAGAAGCCTAATTCTTTACATCTCTTTTTGCAGCCCTAAATTCTGAGAGGTGTAGGATAAAGAAGAAAAGCGTACATTTTTGGCCAGCAGTGGTGGAAAATCTTCCATCAACCTTAAACCAAGAAACTGCAGAACCCATTCAGTAAAAATCAGTGATTAATTTAGTGTTTCAGAGAACTTTACTCACAAATTCTGAAAAAAAGAAAATGGTGGCAACAATTTTGTGATGTCCTGATGTCTGGTCTTTTCCTGGTTTGTACCTTGATATTAACTTTTTTCAGGAAAATTAACTGGAAAAGTTAAAAATGAGCTAATATTCTCAACAGAGCACACAGGAAAGACAATTAAGCTCACAAATAAAATTAAGAGCAGAGAAGAGTAAAATACAAGCTCAAAAAGCATGTAATAAGATGAGCACTTAAAAAGCTGAAGGACCCTTTCTTACTTGATTTATTGAATGCTAGAGTTTTTCTCCTTTATTTTGTTAAAAAGTTGAGCACTCATTCATCTTCCCTGCACTATTTAATAATGTGAAAATAAACTGTCTCATCTTCACTTATATCACAACTTTTATTTCATCACCCATTTTCTTCAGGGCCAGAAAAACTTTCCCTGATTCAGTTCACTAGGGCAGCACACTAGTTTTACTCCATGCTGATTGAGCAAAAAAATCAATGGATGATGTATTTACATCTCAATGAATCACCTAATTAGCTGCTTTCTAAAAATGAAATCAGTTAATTACATATAACCTTTTCAGTAAGATTAAATGACAGCAAATTCACTTTGCCGAGAAAATTCTTTATTTTGACCACAGATCACTGCTCTCTTTATTCCAAGCATATTTTCTATTATGCAGCTATTGCTCATCTACTGGAGCCGTGAATATGAAAACCATGTAAGCATGGTTATTTATTGTGTGCCCAACCAAAGATTCCAAGCAGGCAGGTCGAGGGATTTAAGTGGACCTACACTTGCACATCACAGTGCTATTACATGAGGATGATGAATTTAGAGTACCTTTTCGGCAATTTATAAAAAATTGTAATTTACCGACAATTTTAATAATGTAAAGAATATAGAGTCTAGGGATTCTGTACTCCTAAGATATGCAGAAGAAAATGAAGTTTAGCAACAGTAACATTCCAATTAAGATATAAGCACAGCACACCCCTGTAGTTCATCCTTCTATGGCATCCTTGTCAATGCAAAAATATCAACCTAATGTATGTTTAGCCTTACTTCTAGGGAATGTCGTCCTTACATTTGACCTTTTGGTGGCATCTGCATTTCTTTCTGGCAGATCACTGTGTATTCCTGGGACAGACTAAACTAAGGAAAAAAAAAGATTTGGAAACAGGAAATACAGATTTATTAAGATTACTCCTCAACAAAAGACTGCTTTCTGCACATTCTTCCTATGTGCAAAATTTCTAGCTCTCTTCTTTTCTTCTATTTGCTGAGGCTGTATTTGCCTTAATGTTAAAGGACTTTTGTGGTACATTTTTGTACAGTACAGAAATAATTTCTGAGGTCTGCACTACTGTCTAGAATTTATTAGGGAAATAGCCCCCACTGTAGGTGGAATTCAGCCATTAAATAGTGCAATTAGCTATCATCGGCCTTGGTCCATTTGTTTGGAAGTACAACAAAAATAGTCACAGGGAGAAACCATTGCATTTAGATTCCAAGCAACACCTGCTTTCCAATACACTTCCTACATGATTTTTCACTATAGTAAAGTTAGGAAAAGCCCTGCTAATGCCAAAGTGGTCAAATGTAGCTAAATCTTTCAGGGATCTTTCCTAAGTGGAGTTGTAACACATTTTTAGAAGGAGTAAAAAATCAGCCTGGATGAAAAAGGATTTCTACATGAAGGCATAGAGAGGATGACATGGACTAAAATAACATGGAAATTACATGTTAAAGGAAACATGGGGGAAAACTCCAAACAAGATAGATGAGAGAAGTTAATTTAGGAAGTTTGGTGACAAAAGTGTTTGCACTGACTAGTTACATTTTCTCATCTAATTCTCATGAAGTCTTCTCTGACTCTCATGACAAATATGTGAACTTTTTATTCTGGGTCATCATTAGCATTAGTTCCTCTGACCCATATACCAAAATGTAATTTAAAATTCCAGTGAGGCAGTGTGTGCATTGGTATGCTTACCTGAAAGTGAAGTTATTTTGCCTTCATCCAAACAGAAAGCAATAGTTCAGAAGTATATTTTACATTTTAAATGTAATCTATATTGACACATGACACATGCTTGGAAATTGCTGTCTTTGTGATTCTAAGTAAAAAGTTTCTGTCCCTTTTAAAACAAAGAGATGTTGACACTGTAGTGTGGACCTAAGTTTTGGTGCCAGAAGTAATATGCTATCAGTACATACCCAACCAGTCCCTGAAATCTTATGTTTTCATTTAGCTTTCTTAGAGACGAGAAAACATGATAAACCTATCAGAGCTACCATCCCTCACCCTTGCCTGGCAGCCTGGGTGATAGAGCCTGCTTTACATTCCGACACAAGACAAATTAGAGTGCACTGTGCTCAGGCTTCATGCTCTCTTCTTGCCAAGGAAGTAATTCATCTTTTCCCGTTGATTGAGTGATACTGAGCAGTGTGTTGGGAAACAGGGGAGGAGGATAGAGTCAAAAATCTTGGGGAGGGAAGGCAAGTTAGAAGCATAGTAGAAAGGATTCTGACTAAGGAATTCAGGGCCTCATAACCAGCTCCAAGTAAAAAAAGCATGATAATGTGTAGAGGCAGAATAAGAGGTAAAGACACTCTCAAAAATGCACTTCCATTAATTAAAAATTAATTGTTTCTAGAAACAGAGTAATCCAGATAATGAAGGGGAAGAAATAAAAATATGTACGTATATAACTACATACTATCCAGACTTAGATATAAGTAAGAAAAAGATGCCTGAATTCCTTGAAAAATGAATCTGAGAAAGGATTCATCTAACTCATCATTATTCAAACCATACTATGAACAGCTGCCAAATGAGTATGGGTATGGCACCATAACTAGGTACCCTGGACACCACCTCTGATTTCACTGGAAATTATGAACAGATTACCACTTTAAGCTATGATTATCTTATCTACCCCCAAAAGTCATGTGTCCATACTCTTCTTTGTCATCTATATTTCAGATGTGCACAAACATACTGTCCTAGATTGTGCAGAGCTCAACTTCCTTCACATATCACAAAATATTTTGAGTCACTTTCCCTTCAGCTTTCAAGACATACTGAAACACAGACTGATTAAGAATTGAAATTATTTTTATCCTTCATGTTTCAAATCTCACATGAGGTAACAAGTTTATTTAAAAGAAATGCAAATACATAGTATGCAATAAAATAATAAAAACAAACTGCCCCTCTAATGACTCCTTAAAAATGTATTATCCTGGGATTAGCATGAAGTTAGAGGACAATAGAAAGTGGCGTGTATCCCCTAAATCATACTGTTCCTGTAAGCACAGAATATGCTAATATTGACCTGTCATGACAGTACATGAAAAAGCTATCATTTATTTCCACAGCATTTATTCTGTTTTACAATACAGTCAGTGTTCTGACCACAGAACTAAGCATATTTCAGTAAGTTTTAAGCAATTTAATGACATTTCTATTATGCTGCAAGAGTGAGAATTTTAAGACTAAATTAAGATTAAAATTAAGATTAAAATTATATGGATTTTCATATAATTCAAGGTGATATATTCAGTAAAACATGGCTATTTTCTTCCCCCAAATATTACTTCAGCATGTATCTCTCATATTTTGGCAAGGATTCTAAGAAATTTGGCAGCATCAGTACGTCATGAAGCCTCATGGTAAAATTAAGGTGCATCCCTTGGCAACTGCTTAGGTTAAATCTGTTTCATAACTGAAATACACAATACAGCACATTTGAAGTCTTTCACGGCTTTTACTACCACCATCAATCAGTTTCCAAACAAGATTTTGAGAAATGCAAATATATAACTCTATGACACAGAAACCCTAAGAAAAAATACAAGCTTAGTTTTTCTTAAAGTTTATCTGCCTTTTATAGGTTGTGAAATAATGCAAATAAAATACTGAAGTATATTCCTATTAGTCTCTCTGTATACAACTATTATTTAGGAGAAAGAAGAAACTCTCAAGAAATGATAAAATATCTATTTTCTATTATTTTATTCTTCTTAGGTTAAAAAATTAGAATTCTCTCAGTTTAAAATCAACTTTTTCCTTGTCTATTAGTAAAAGAAAAGGTAATTCTGTTTTATGCTTACCTAAATTATTTCACTCTTGAACAGAGCACCCTTTTTATATTATTAGATATTTAAATAATACAATTTTTTTCTATAATCTCTGTACTGCTTGTCAAAAACATATTAATAAGTAAGAAGATTCAGTCACATTACTCCTTCAAGAATATTAATTTCAGTCCATCTTCAAAGCATATTCCTGGATTTGTCATCTTTATACTTTGTGCATAAGATGATTACTTTTTAATAAGACTAACATCAATAACAATAACTGAAAATTTGATTTGCATTGCATCATAAATCTAAACGGACCCAAAAATACCCTTTAAAGAAGAACAGTAATAAGTCTCTCAGATTGTAATTTATTTAAGTGAAACCCTAAGTAATTTATCAGAAGACATGTGTGCAACAACTGTTTTCCTGGGAGAAAAAAATTATCAAATTATTCATAAAGGCGATGATAGAATTCTTGAACTTACTCATTAGATTTATTAATTCTGATATTTTATCAGTAAATAAATAAGTAACTTCTTTTCACTTCACAAACTGAACATATGTTAGTAATTACAAGTTCATTCTGTTTTAGTTTCACCCATAAGTCACATCTAAATGTCCTTTACACAGCTGGGTCTTTTTTTGTAACTACCTGATCTCTAACTCATCTGGAAAGCAAATGATGACGTTTTTATACCACACACATACTCATATATGTATATGTATTATGTATTATGTATTATGTATTATGTATATGTATATGTATATGTATATCTATGTCTATGTCTATGTCTATGTCTATGTGCATATGTATCATTTACAATTCACGATGTTTGGAAAGCACATAAACCTTCCAAAATAACATTAAATGTCTTTCTAAATCTTACAAGCAAAGCTAACATTTCAAACAGTATGCTTTTTCATAAAACTCATCCTTTTTTATGCAGTATTACTTTTACAAAATCTCAAATTTCAAATTTGATAAAAGAACATAAACCATTTTCAGTAAATATCAAGTCACAGGGCTTAAAATTAACTTTTAATAATTATTTGTAGTAATAAATAACTAGAACTTGAATATTCAAGAGTAAGTAATACATTAGTACTGGGAATAGAGCCAATTGTATTATCCACAGTCAATTTTTAATTAGTCACCCTCAAATTAGTACTTTTAATGTAATTTTGTAGGTAGCTGAACTGAACAGCAGATATTAAATAGCTTGCAAAGGGTCACATACAGTCATGGTGTAATATATTGAATCCTCTCCAAACCACTAACTTTATTTCCACTGGGGTAGATTTTTAAGAGCATAAAAGAGAGAAATCCACATTTGTCTCTCTATTTTTAATTCAGGCCAGAACATAAGTGATCAGAAAAGTCACATAAACACTTATTATCAACTAAGATAATAATAAAAAAATTTCACCAGAGATACTAAATACAAAGTGATTCCATTATGTTCATGCAGTATGTTTAGGAAGTTTGAATGTTAATGATGCAATATAATAATTTAAAAATCATAAATGGTGCTTCACTGTAACACAACATATTGAAGAGTAGTAGGGGGCATTAAATGAAGAAGAAAAATTTTGACTGAAGCACAAAACTAAAATACCATTGTAAAGTTCATGCAGACGAAAGCATTACCCTCAGGTGGATCTGACAATGGGATGCAGGAAAAGACAATGAATAGACTCAAGCAGCACTTTTTTAAATTGTGCATATGTTATTTTTTTTCCTTTCCAATATATATTTTTAGTCTAAACCTTACACACATAATGATAAAATTTCTAATGACTTTTATTTTTGAATGGTCCATGTACTTTCTAGAATTCCTCTTATATTTTCCTTATAAACAAAGAATTTTTGAAACAGTCTTAAGCATATGATGAAAACAAAACAGTTTTATTTATTTCACTAAGCAAGAACATCTTCCATACAGTTTGCAAGCTTCTGAGATGTTCAAAGTTAATGAAACTGCAGATCAATAGGATTAGAAATGTGAGTCCCAATCATTGTGATCTGTCGAGCAGTAAACTCTAAGGCTGTATCTGAAACTGCTAATAATCAGATTCTTCCTGCTCTTGCATGTCCTTAAATAGCAAGGTGGAAAATGGAGTGAAATTTTTAAATTAGACTAGTTTCAGAGCAGTTTCATGAAAAACTATGGGTAAGGAAGAATGTTTTATTTGTCACACTCCAAAGAATACAAAAGATGCTGGATGAAACAAATTTCCTTAAGAATGCATTCTGAAGGTTGGTATCCCTCTTCAAAGGGATTACCTTTTTTTCAGCTCAGTAAAATCTGAGTCAGTTCTGAAATTCCGTCAGAGTGCATACACATTTGTTCTTGACTGTGAAAACAAATCGAAAAGGAGAAATACAAAGACTTGGATAATTTGTCTTGCTTGCTGTGCTGAGAATGCATTCATTAGTCAGAGTCTTTTTCAAATACATTCAAGAAAATAATAAAATGTAATCTACAGTAACTGCTAATACATTTTCAATAGCAGTATTATAATGAATACTTCCAAAAGATATTAGAATAATGGCATACTTCTTTGACCCAATTAAGGAAAGTTTTACTGCAAAATTTCCATGGAGATCCTTGGTTGCAGTACTTTACTGCTTTCTCAATCAATAGGATTTTTTTAAATCTGTCTTTAATAATTTTAAACTACTGGGTCATTAATATGCCACAATATTAATTAAACAGGGCATGTATGCAAACCAAATCAATTTTTTGAGTGTCAGCTCCAGTGCCTGAATATATCTCTGAAAGTCATCATTGAAAAGCTAAAAAGACCTTACACGTGGCATAATTTATTAAGTACTTGACTACTACAGGCCCAAGCATGTAACAAAAACAAATATAAAAATCTTTAAATTTCACATGCTTGTTTTACAGTCAGGAATTTTTTCCTGCAGGTGGATTGTACCAACAATGGATTTTGCAAATTTCTTTGAACTTCAAAATGCTGAAGCACTAAATGAAATTAGTTCTGTTGAACACATTTTTAATGAGTGCACATGTATGCACATGTGGTTATGTCGTTTTGTAGAAGAATCCCAGTGGTTAATGGCACATTTCAAAAGCAATTTTTTGACTAAACAAGAATTCCACTGTACCAAATGATAGGTGGATATGATATTTTTATATTTCTGGCCAATAACATGAGATATGACTATAGTCCTTTTGCTAATATTTGTAGGATTCTTGAAAAGATCACTAATTGCATTTATAAAGACCTGTCCTATTTGACTTTTTTGAGATCATAAATACAATAAAATCTCTTATAAAATGAAATAGGAATATATAACTGACAAAAAAGAGCCCCACTATTCTCAGCAAGATTTAAGCTTCAATTATTATCCCAGTTGTATAATTCCTCAGTGACCTTTCTTCAAAATGCACCAAGATATGAATTATTCCATCTTTGTGCTATTTCAAGATTTTTCATCAAGCATGTACAGAATAACTGATTCACTACCAGCATAAGCACTGTTTACTCACTCCATGATTTTTAAAACATTCAAATAACCAAACTCTTCCTTTCCAGTTATGTTTTGCCCTGTACTTCAGCCAAGTTCTTAATAAAAGGCAATAGTGAATGTGCAATAAAAAAAAAACAAACAAAACAAACAAACAAACAACAACAACAACAAAAGGTAAAACTACAAAAAAAAACCCCAAACAAAGCAAAAAAAACAACATGGACAAGCTCTTATCAAGTCAATGGGGAACATGAATTACAAAGACAATTAGTATAAATAAGAGAGTATAAAAAATAGAAGAACATCAGACTGTGCTACCTGTTCCTATGAATGAGAATCATGGGAATATGGGATGTGAACAGCTTGTTCCAAAATTCTGCTCCATTTTATTATGATGTTAAGTGAAACCACAAAAGGCCTAATTAATAATAATAATAAAAAAATATTTATGCTGAAGCTCCACAGAAAGCTCCAAACTTACAGAATCAAATATAAAAATCTTTTTTTAAAAAACTGTCTAAAAAATGCCAAATAAGTACAGAAAGTGTTTTGGGAAATCTGGTCAGTAAGAATACTAAATCTTAGATGTGAGGAGCAGATCAAGTATTTTCAAGCAACAGTAAAGCTTGCTACTTTTTGAGGCATCATCTACTCAAAAAAAGATTCACAAGGACATATCCTTAGTGCCCTCTAGAGAGTATTTTTGCTGTTACAGATTAAAGCAAAATACTTCCTACACAAATACAAAAATATCATGCACACTGCTACACATAGCACCACTATTTGACTTGCTTTTATTCACAAATAGAAGTTTGCTTACCTAAGGATTTTCAGTCATTGTATATTACTAGTCACAGCATCTAATTGCACTTGGATTTGTGGGACAAGATCAAATGATAAGTGTGCAGGTCTCACTCCAGAGGCAGAAAGTCTGCAAAATCACTTCTCAGGATCAGTTGAGTTATGCATACATTTTGTATGATGGGTAATGAACTCAGAGAGACTAAGGGTATTCTTTATTGCCATGGAAACAGATCTAGTTGCTCTTTTCTCCAGTTTGTAATATAACCTTGACAGTGACCATCATCTCTCAAAAGTCTCATATTTCTTTTCTTCATTCATAAACATAGGGTGTTTCAACAGCTGCATGGTTAGTATTTCTGCAAATTCTATCTCAGAGAAATTTCTCTATCTTAAGTAAAAATACCCAACTCCCCATTCTACCCCACTCCCTGAAAAAAATGAACAAAAAATTTTTTTAAAAAGTCAAAGGATTGTGGCCATTCAGTCATTTAGTGACAGGACTTAATAACCCAAAATGGTGTAGCCATTTGCTGGTTAACCAATTCCCTCCTAAAGATATCTTCAATAATTTACTGTATTATCAAAACTTATCAATGCCAAATTAAACTCAAAGCAGACATACTTTGACACTTACAAGGCAATTTAATGCAAAATGGGAAGACAGTTGCCATCAGCAATCCACGCTGGAGATTTGTGCATCTGCAACTTGTTGCTTTCTGCTGTAAAGTAGTATACAGGTAAGTTCAGTGCTTAGCTGGTAAGTGAAAAACAAGTCTTTAAACCTCATTCAGCTTCACAGTTCCATTTGGCTAATTTATGCAGATAAATCAGCTCTACACCACTGACTGTGAAATTCAATAAATTTCTTTCTTTGGAGATATAAGCCTTTAAAATCTGATTCATGATTTACAAAAGCATCACTAATAAGTGTTCTTGTTAGAGCTGTAGACTGCCACTTTTATACGATGAGATTTGTTGTCTCCAGTAGAAGATGATAACAACCTGGGACTACAGACATGCAAAGATTTAATTGGCAGCCCTAGATACAAACGGCTACCTGCAGCTTGCTTATATACTAGAAGCAGCAGATAGTAATCATAACTGGAACTTCAATCAGCTTTCATACCTGTGACAGAATTTACAATTGGCACTGAGAACCATTCTGCACTCAGACCATATGATTCAGACAGGTCTTTTTCTAAATAACATGTTTTTGTTCTGTCTCCCACTCTCACAAACACTACATTTGGTGATATCTGGTTTTCTTTCTCCGGTTATGCATTTATGACTCATTAAATCAGATTTCAAAAGTTATTCATGTTCACAATTATTTAGATAAGTAGATTTCTCTGAGAAGTGAAGTCAGTTGTCTGACTATCATCAGAAACAAAGGGATTTAGACAACTTTTGGCCTAAGGTTGTTTACAATAACAACAGGTGCTAACATTTCCATATTTAAAATATTGAAATGTGACTGAAAATCTGTCTTATATTTAGAGGTGTGGGAGAAAAAAGGGAGGAGACCACCAAGATGAGCAGAGGAATTGGCCACCTCTCACATGAGGAAAGGCTGAGAGAACTAGATTTTTCAGCCTGGAAATAGAAGGCTTACATGTGACCTAATTGTGGCTTTCCAGTACCTGAAGGTAGTGTACAAGGAATATGGAGAGGGTTCCTTTACAAGGATGAGGAGAAATGGCTTCAAACTAAAAGAGAGGAGATTTAGATCAGATATTAGGAAGAATTTCCTTACTGTGATGGTGGTGAGACACTAGAACAGGTAGCCCAGTGAAGTTGTGGATGCCCCGTCCCTGGAAGTGTTTAAGGCCAGGTTGAATGGGGCTCTGAGCAATCTGGTCTAGTGGAACATACCACTGCCCAGGACAGAGGGATTGGTACTACACTGATCTTCCCTTCCAATCCAAGCTCTATGATTCTGTGATTTTAAAGAGGAAATGTAAAATCCACTGAGAAGCATCAATAAGTAAGTCACTCCCCAAAGAAAGGAAAGCCTGAAAACAGTATGGCTTTCTGAAGGCACCAGGAATTTACCTTTTCTCATTTCTATTTTTTCTTTCCTGTGTAATTGTGTTGAATTGTGGCTGTGGACAATAAGCACATGTATACATCTAGAAGCACAGCCAGGATACCCTTGAGAAATAGTTAAAGTCAGTAGAAGTGTTATTCCAGTATTAATTAGCATTCACGCTACTTAGAAATATGATTATTTTCATACAACAGAAAAGCATATATGATTATTTTCATACAACAGAAAAGCATATACATTTATTTTTCATATCACAATTCAACACACACACACACACACACACAGAAACATTTGTGATTCCTAATGCTATCAATAGACTACAATGTTTTTAGTGTTCTAAAACCAGAGAGCTCTAATCAGTACTGATTAGTGATTAGTACTGGTTAACATTCCTACCACCTTTCACTGCTTCTCAAAATGCCTGCCCTTCCTCTTCTATCAGTATTTTTTCCACTTACTGGTACCTAAAACCTTGCTGCTTGACCTAATAAAGCTAATGAAGGAGGGCCACATAGAATACAGGTATAATTTTCACTTTTGGGTGTGTCCCCAGTAGCTTTCTTCTGGGTCTTCAACAGAAATTTCCTTCTCCAAAAGCATTTCCTTTAAAATAAGTGTGGATAATTTTACAAACACTCTTCCTTTCTGTCTGGAATCCAGATCTATTCTATGTAGGGAATTTACTCTATTTTTATTTGAATTTTCCAGAATATTCAGAGACTGGAACAATTTGCTTCAGACTAAGACTCAGGCAACAGTATGGCTACTATACTTAGTGAAAAAGGAAATAAATAATATACTCAGAGAGTTAGAAACAACAGAGTTCCATAAAGTTAATTTATTCCTACTCCATCCATGCAGTTTACTTTCTATGGTACATATTCTTCCTCATTCTTTGTTCTTTCTTGGTTTTAAATGTCAATAAGAGTAAAGAAAATGTACTGAAAACTTTGATTCTCTTTTTTGCTGCACATAAACATTTGCTTTAGTGCTTCCAAGAAAATAAGTGAAAGATATTAAGTTCCTATGCTTTATTTTTTTAGCAAATTCTAGATATATATTCTGTGGCTAACATCTTCAGCTTAACAAGAGATTTATGTTGTAACAAGGAGAGCACTTTTCAAGACTTCATCCATTTATATTTCAGTGGATAGGCATTTCTCATATTTAATAGGCCTTTCCTCAAAAGCTGAAGTTATTCCAGCAAGACTCATGCCTCTACGTATACATTCCTAAACTGCCATTATGCTGAATTTGATCTTTTATTTGCTTGCACTAGCTTTCTGCCTGCACCTGTTTTTCTTCACGACATCAATCTATCTCCAGTATTTCTGCCTGTACTCTTGTATAGAATGTGTTGATGGATTGGCATATTGACATCACTGACATTACTGAAAATTAATCACAGAAAGTCATAATTATTTTAATTGGTCTCATTTGTATAACCTTCAAATTATGTCAATGAAATAAACAAAATTTTAAACATGATGAAAAAAGCATAAATTTCAAAGAATTAATGGGAAATGATGATCAACTCCCTTCAGATCTTAGTTGTATAAAGGGAATGTGAACACACTTATGTTTCCTCTTTCATAGTACAAGTGAGCTGATGAAATAATAAAGAATTTCAATCATGTACTAAATACCAGAGAGAGGCTTATTACTACCAGCCATCTATTTTTTCTTTTACTTGCTACAAGCACTTCCTTTCTCCAGTTATGTTTATAAATTTTGTATATCTGCATCTTTGCTCTTGTATTGACTTGTAAACATTCCAGATTTAACAATCCAAGATATAAGGGCTGTTAAAACATAAAACACATTCCAATTTTTTTATTTCCATTCCATGTGTTTACCATTATTTCATAGGTCTGACTTGGGAGAATACCTGAAGAGGAATGTTGAAGACACACAAAAATCACAGAGTTACTTGGAATTTCTTCTGTGTTCTCCTCATGGATTTGTATTTGAGTTTATAGTGGAGTTTGATCATGAAAGATTTCAAAACGCACTTAACACTCTTTCTACAAGAGATGCAAATTTGAGCATCCTGTCTTGTGTTCATGCAAAAGAAAACCCAAACCAACCCCCGCAAACAACAGCAAAACTGAAGCCCTGAAATACTAAAAATCTTCAGAAAAGATCAGCAAAGATACAAACACAACCAAACATCATTACTTATTTATATGTGAGAAGTCTCAGACTTGCAAGACTTAAGTTAGCAGGGACTTTTTTTATTTTTTAGATAACATGAATTGCCATTAGTTGGGCCTCATATATTTGTTGTGACACCTAATACCTCAGCCTTGGTTTTGCTGAACAAATTTGAATATGAGCAAACCCTTTTATCTGACAATACTTGCAATTATGATACTTTAGATGCTTTGATGCTACCTAGGAAGACTGTCCATGACTATAATGGCTGTTACTGAAAACAATCCACACAATTATAACAACGGGTTACTTGATGAAAAATTTAAACACATCATACAACTATCTTTAAGAGGGGAAGATTCATAGAAGGGTCCAAGAAATGTGAAACACAGGAAGGTAATTTTCCTCCTAAAATTCCCTCCTCCTTCCATCACTTCCAATTTTATGGACTTTTAGACCAACACAACTTTTCAAAACTATTTCTACTCCAGGAAAAAGACTTCATGTATTTTGTGGAGAAAGGGAGGAATTTCTATACACCTCAGACTGGTGTCCCATAGGAAACTTACTGCATATTCCCTTCATCTTTGTTTGCCTGGAAAAGCAGCACAGATTGCACTGACTGATGCTCGCAGCATACCTTTGATCTCATTGAAAATTTAGCACTCATACTAAAAATTCTCTCATCCTTGAGCCAGTGAAAAGGAGAGGGAAAGTAGACACAGTTAAAAAGAAATGCCACTGAAACAAGTCAAAATTTTGTTTCTAATCAAATATTTCCTATGGACATCAGGCAGCTATTAGGTGGTTTGGTGAAAGCTCAGGATGCTTCACAAAAGCCTTTTATCTCCAACAGTGCAAATGAGGTTAATGGACTAATTTTCATTCTGTTATTCACTTCCTCTGTTCTGTTTCTTTGTTTTATGCAGATAATTGGAAACAACAAAGAAACATCATTCTCTAGAGGTTTCTAGGGAAGGGAAGTTCACTTCTTTCCAAAAACATAAGTTTAAAAGAAGAAAAGGAAGGAAAATAAAACCAGTGGGCAGAAAATAATAGTTATACAGAAGGGTAATAGGCAATTAATCCCCCCCACCCACCCTTCCCCTTCACACAATCTACAGAAATGGCTCATTTTACACAGCTTCCCCTAACTCTTCAGGCTTGAATAAAACTGTCTGTCCCTTGGGAGGATCTCAGTATTAATGGGAGATGGCACTGGAGAGGCACAAAGCAAGGGGGAAAAAAGACATCAATGGTACTGAACATAATATTCTCTGACAGAGAAATAAAGAATTCTCTTATGATATACTTACAGTTTTTCAAGACTAGAAAAGTTAGTTCTATGAGCAGAAGTCAAAAATATTCTGATTTCTACATCTCCTTTATTAAAATCTTACTGCATATGTTGTAAAAAGCTGGCTCTGCTGGTCAATGACAAGCATTTTTGAGAAAATATTGTACTGCAGTGCTGAAATGCGACTTCTAAATTTTTTCTTCAGCAAAGACAGCAACATTGCCTATAGTGTACATTTGTTGTATTGACACCAGGAAACAGGAAAATAAAGAGACTCAATTGTTTTGGAAACAAGAGACAGGGAAAGTTTGGAGAACAAAACACTTGCATAAATATAGCAGCTCCTTCAAAGATGAAGTAGGACATCAAAGAGTGATCAGCACATACTAGAAATGCTGTACAACCTCTCCAAACACAAATTCAATGGACTGAGCTTTCTCAGTATTTTGAAAGGTCAAGAAATATACCAGTGGGATTGGATGAATATCATAACACTGCAATCTTTAAATCTCATCATTTAACCTCTGCATCTGTTATATATATTTATATTTCATAATACAATGGTTTAACAGTGTAACTATCTGTAACTATCATATTCAATTATTTAGCAAAGAAATCTAGATTCATTTACACAATGAAAACATATCATTACCAAAGAATTGATAATTATTTCTGCTAGACATCTAGCATTGTGCAGATGGCTACTTCCCTCTGAATTCAAGAAGTTATCGCTTCCTATTCAACTATGTGTATTTGTAGCAAATAAGTGTTTGATATATTCATATCTGAACTTATTCCTAATGATATTAATGAAATTAATGAAAATAATGACGACCACCTGGCCCAAATGTTTGAGTTTCCCCACTAGTCTCCTTCTCTACATACTCTTGCAAATGTTATTTATTAAAAGCCATGACTTGGAGGGCTTCTAAAGACAAGTGAGGAGGAACACATACATTTGGAGGTAATAGAACAAAAATACTTTTGCCTTCTAAGATGCAGGTAATGCATATGAAGATTAGGTTTCTAACATGCATCCAAAAGACTGCCTTTAAATTGCAGTCTTTAATATATTATTTATATATATAAATGAATAACATACATTTATATAGAAATATTAATGTGGGAACTTAATATTATAAATGGGTTCTAGAAATTAAGCTTCCTCAGATTCACAGTTTCTGACAGTTAATGTGAATATAGTGTTGCAAATGCAGATTTTGAAATAAACTTGGGACATGAAGGTTAAGACACCACTGTTCTTTTGACATACCTTTGAACACCTTTCAGAGAATAAAAGATACTAAGAAAAAACAAATGCCCCATAGTTTGTGTAACAGAACCATGTATTTGCAAGAACAGATGTGTGAATGAGACTTCAGGGAATTCATGACTGACTTCCATATCCCACTAGAACAATATCTGCATGCACTCTAGTTTTTTATGGAAAAATGGTAGAATTTTAAAGTACAGGTCATCAATCACAAATCAAGCAGATTTCACAGTTCAACTGAAAGTTCAACATATCAACCTGACTTTTGACTGAGAAAGGGTATAAAATCTACCTGGAGAAACTAGACAATCTCTCCCTCAAAGACAAAGAAACAGAGGTAAAAGACATTTCAAAAGAAATCAGTCAATTAATCTCTCTCCAGAAATATAATAGTGATTTGAGGATTTTACCTATCAAAATTACCTGAATTTTACACTTGATTTATTATGTACAGCATTTCTTTTCATCATCTCCTACATGGGCTTAATAAAATAACTTCATTTAATTGAAAGTCACAACCTGTTCTGACAAATTGACCATACTATGTTTTGACAATAAAGTAATTTTCACACTTCAGCATGTGGAAAGTGGCTATACTAGAACTCTTATTTGAGGCAATGGCTTAAAAAAACAGTATTAGCTGAATTAAGGATATTGAAAACTATGCATGTAACAGCAACAGGAAGCTTAACTCTTGTGACAGACCAACTTTAATTTGATAACAATGAAATTAATATAACCTTGAAATCACTGCTTTCCCTTTCTACTTAGAGTACTTCATATAACAGTAAATTTTCCATTTCTTGGGTAATGTTATGACTATTTATAGTATCACATTTATATTTTATATTCATTAGACATGCACCTTGTAAGTTTGAAAGAAATAAGTTTTTAACACTGATAAATTCTGCTTTTAAAATTTATGTTCTCTGTCAGAAGAATTCATGTTCAACGTTAAATGTATGGTACACTTCAAACGTGTAACCTGCAATTTTTTGGATCAAAAATATTTTTAACACACAAACACACTTTTTGATATGGAAATTTAAATGCCAATTTTAAAAAGTCAAGAGTTTTGATGACCTTTTTTGATTTTCATAAACGCTAAAACAGAAGACCAGGCACAATAAATACTGGAGGCATGATTTTTAAGAACCCTTTTTAAGTATTTGCTCTGGCAACAGACAAAAATACTGAACAGTCTAAGGCTTCAATCTATGAGAGTTTCTCAATTATCCAGAATCATGACAGTGCTCAAAAATCAGCAGAAGGTTAAGACCTGTCCTGAACAATGATTTATTTTTTTTCCTCTTCAGAATTTGGAACTCTAAAAAACTGGGTTTATTTCTCCACTTGGTGCCTTTTATTTAAACAATTAAGAGTTTCCTTTCTCTGAAATGTTCAGAGATCTGAGATATCATTCCAAGTTAGATTGAAAGTGAAATTAAGTTTGGTATTGTACTCTTTGATGAGCATCACCTAGGCTTTTAAACCATAATAATATCCACATAAATGAATTACATCCTGAACTCCATTTCACCTATTATATAGATTAAAAGATAACAGCAATTTAGGTGCATACTTGTTTTGATATTTTTTTACCTCCAAAGTAATATTTTTCTCCAGTCTTGACTTGTAGAGGGCTGTTAGTTCGAACAGCTGAAGCTTCATCGCCATCAATGGTGAGGACAGCAAAATTTTCTTTAGCCAGGAATCGAACTTCATGCCACTGCCCATCATTGAGACTAGAGCCTATGAAGAACAAAAACCATTACAATATTTTACTTACTCCAGTATTTATTATCTCTAAGTGTACTGTATGTCACTTTCCCAATGTCATTATATAAGGTTTAATAAAGGCTACTGCAGAAATTAAGTCACTAAAAGTGGGATAACAAGGTATTGTTATTACAAAGAAATCCACATTATATCATAAATACAAGTCTTGGAACTATTGAAGTGTCCATGCTCACAGGCATAATAGTATCTAACTATAGATGTTATCATTCACCTTTCCTATCAAAAAGCCATATTCTGCATTTTACTAATAAATAGTATTTTTTAATTGTTTCTATGATCAAGCTCAGAAGGAAAAGATATTAATTCATCCATTTAACTAGAGTGAGTAACAGTGCCAAAGGGCACATTTTGCTCATGTTAGGCATATATTTAGATATTTCCAAGAAAAGCAAAAGGAAAAATAGGAGAGGATAGGTGGTGAATTCACGGCTAATTGGGATGTAGGCCTACTCACAGAATAAGAAGAAGACAAAGGAAGACATTATTACAGAGGAACTTCAAAACCAGCAAATGTTTGAAGACCACACAATGCTATGAGAGCAACATCCTCCAAGGCAGCAGTGAAGCAGATGGAAATTTTCATTCATTCAGAACTTTTAAAACCCACAGAATTTATATACTTCTGTCTCCAGCAGCTGGCAGAAAGCCAATTTGCCTGGCACATTAAGAACTGCAGAAGTGTTCTAGTTTGTTCTACTCATTTCCATGCAGATAGCTTATTCTGGGTCATCATGCAAGTAGCAAATGCTGTAGTAAAAGCAAACTGCAAGTTTCGTCACCTCTTACAAGCAACATTTTCTCCACCTGGATAAAGTCACCTTAGCAAAATTTCATTTGCCAAAATAAAACACAGTGCAATGTAATAAGCTGTTTCTAAAATTAAGTGGGAAGCAAAATGTCAGCAGAAGTATACTGCAACAGAGCTTTTCAAAATATTCAAAAGAATGCTACCTGCCACGAACAAAGAACAATAGTCACAGCAGAGAGATATACATAAACATTTGATGCATATTTTTTCCTAGTGTTTTCACATCTTTGTTTAAAAATATGAGTTCAAGTTGTGAAATAAAATAAGGTGCTCTTCTCATAATATTCTCAGAAAATTCATTATTATGAATAAAAGTGTCAGAAGTCTCTTGAAAATATATCAGTAAGAGATGTTACTACTAAAGCATGTAAGCTTATTCAATCTAGAGTAAGAACAGATGAAAGACCTAATATACCAAATAGGAGGGAATTTTTTTTCTGTCTCTAAGCTCTTTATTTTTATTACATTCAAAAAAGAAGAAAATGAAAAACATAATTATAACCCAGATAAAATTAATTTTTCATGTTAATAAACTAAGAAAGAAAAGAAACAAATTTTTATAGACTTCCATATCAAAATTGTTACAGCATATGCAACTTCAATTGGAAGCTTTTCAGAACATACTTAAAACCCCAATTTTCCAGCCTGAGATGACCTAGTAATAAAAAAATATTTTTTACTTTTTTTTTTTTTTTATTGAGGTATTCGGTATTACCTTGAACTGAAAAACAATGACTAAGAGACTCCTGGACAAAATTAAGAATTGGCTATTAAAACACAGGACACAAAAGCAGCGGCATGAGCTGCTCATCACAAAAGGAGGTATATCTAAAACACTCTCTAGAAAGGGGGATATTGCAGAAAACAAGATACAACAGGATATGAGACAAGAAGGTGCACAGCTTAGCACAGCCAAGGCCCTCAGCCCCAGGCAGAGAGATGTGAGGGGAAATAGGGCAGAAAAGGGTCTGCCAGTTCCAAGGGGGAGCAGGGACTAGAGGGGCTATGGCCACTGGAGCAGAGGAACAGCTCAAGAGACCAGCAGAGTTCTGGTCTTACCCCTGCATCCTGTCTTGGGTGCTGCTCAGGAACATGATGTAAAGGAGCTGCGTCTAAGGAAGCTGAGCTTCAAGAAGAAGGAGAAAGAAAGGTGTTATTTTAATTATTGCCTTTGTTTCTCACTACCTAGATCTATTTTATTTGGCAATGAATTAAAATAATTTTCACAAGCCAAGTCTGTTTTGCAACTGTATTCGGTACAAGATCTCCCTGTCCTTATTTCACTCCATGAACTTCTCAGTCCTATTTTCTCCCCTTGCCTTGTTGAGGAATGGGAGTGAGACAGTGACAACTTATGGAGCTAAAGACAGATGATTGTGCTATGAAATTGGAAATTCACTATATTTCATATAATAAGGCTAAGTTTAACATCCTCACCTCTAGAGGATACTCCATAAAAGAATGAACTGAAAGTACTAATGAGAAAAGTGTTTTAGGTTAAATATGGCACAAGATGCAAAATACTTCAGTTATTTTAATCTGTACTTTTCTATTTTTTGTTTGTACTGTGCTGTCCCCATGTGCAGTGAGGGAAAAGCCCCCCAGTCTCACCATCAGCATGCTGAGAAACTGAACATTACAATGACTCAAGGCAAAAAGCAGTTGGAGGGAAGGTGGATCAGCAGAGCAGGTGGTTCTTCTGAGCAGGTTGGGAAATGAGAGCATGAGGAGAGTTGCAGGTTAAGAGCAAAAGTGATTTCATGGATTCTCTTTGTGGGCACAGCATTTAGCAAGATATACTAAAGGAACATATTGCTGTCTGTAAGCTGTTTGCTAGAGGCATGACTGGAGAAGCATTGCTGTTTTGACTGCATTAAAAATATCTACCCCTATAAGCTGGAATCATTCTTGTCAGTCCCTGAAAGATGACACTGTTTCTGCTTTATGAACTCTTCAGTGTATTGATAAAAAATAATCATGAATTAAAGCTGTTTTCTTCTTTGCTACAGGTACTAACCATCCTGATGGAGCTTTGCAGTATGACAGTAATATTCTCAACTATTCTGGTTCAGAGTTGTCACAAAAATTCTTGCACAATTTTATGTTTGCTTAGAAAACTTACTGGTATATTTTTTTCCTGTGGAGTTTACCAGCCAATGAGTACTTATCAGTACTCAGCAAATACTCACTCTTGTTGTTACAAAATTGTGCTCCCCAGTCAAAAAATTAAAAGCACCTTTCATCTCTTCCACTGTTTTTATCTGATTTTTTATTTATGTGTATTTATAGCAGTATTATTAACCCTCCTTTATAAATGACACAATGATATGTGTCAGGAAGTTAAATATTACTGGGATACATGATATATTCTCTCTCTCTCTCTCTCTCTCTCTCTCTCTCTCTCTCTATATATATATATATATATAATGGGGGATAAATTTGTATAGTTGCATGGCATGTTTCAATCGTAATATTTTTATTACATGACTCATGTATATTGAGGCATTATTTTTGCTTGCTGAGATCTTTCTGTAGACCAAGGCTCATTAGTAAGAGTAGATCATGTCTCCTGATAATTAAAGAATTTTCAGCTGGAAAGTTTAGGATGGCTTACATCCCAAATGCACAATGATGGTTTCACAATGCAGTTTAATTTCCTCATCTGAGCTGATACATATATTTATTTGCAGTCCTTTTTTTCTTAGTTATTTTTGGTATGCATGTCAAGAGAAAACAAAATAGAAATACATATTGCTGCCACCAAAAGTTCCCCACTGAGTTCTGGAAAAGATGGTTTCATATGCAAATTAAATATCTTAATGAAATACATTCTCTCTATGTAAGCTTTTTATTTAAATGGCATTATTTTAAAAGTAGGACTCTTGAGTTAGGCACTTTGATTCAACAAGAAGAAACAGATGTTTTGCTTATTACAGACATAGAAGTAGAACTAGATTAATGAATACCAAGAAAGTAGCAGGGTTTAATACATAATGGAGAATTCAGAAAGATAGCATCTGGTCAAGTTTTGCTTTGGGGAAAACTAAAGTAACAAAAGTCTCAAATTCTTCTACAGATAACCTTGTGTGATCAAATCTACCTTCTAAAGGTACTGACCCATGAAGTTACTATCAATGGGTGCTAGCTTATGCAGTCTGTTTTTGTACTTGGACAAAATCTTCTGAATGTAGTGAAATTCTTCTGAAATTCTTCTTAACAGCACAACATCTGCCACATCAGAAGAGAACCCGTCTTAATTTAGATATAGGACTGTAACCAAAATTCAGTTTAAATGTTGAAGAAGAAAACAAGGAAATAATATTATCTTTATCTCCATGAAGCACTGGAGCAATGCTAGCTATGCAGCTGCATATGGGTCATTAGCTCCCACAGCTGTAATAAATATTTGGTATTATAATTTCTTGCATATTCTACTAGGAGATGAAGCCGTCTAAACTCAGCCTGAAGGCAGAGGGAAAGGTTTTCTTGTTATTGTTTTCACTTTAGCCAGATAGAATCATGTTTCAGGCTGGTAATTGTAATTGGTATTCCTGGATAATCCCTCACCAACTCAGTACAATTTTGCATTAGTATTTCTGACTATAAGAAAACAAGCCAACAGTGTTTTGTTTGAAACATTCAGCTGTGTTCAAATATACAGCAATATATGCTATGAATATTCAAACAGAAAAAAATAAAATATAATCACAAGCTGTAATTACAAGAGCTGTGCTTTTTCTGTAATTTTAAATTTTAATTGTAAATTTAAACTGGAGAAGCAAAATCACAGCTCCTTCTCAAATATTTTGGGTAGTTTCTTCAATAAGCTATCTAAGTATATAGTCTGTTTTATGACTTTTGATTCAGAAGCTTTTTAAGTTTTATTAATTTTTTGGCTCTCCCAAATAGCAGTAAGATAAGACAGTAGTAAATTCAGCCCTTGAAGGTATTTTGATGATGGAAAACCTTGTTCTTCAACAGAAACAAAACAACTATGTCAAATTTTGTTCTCATGTTTAAGCTCAGAGTTCATTTTTCAGTTAAGTAATTGGAAAAATGTTCCAATTTTGCCTGTTGGTGATATCTAATTTATATTGATTTTGCTTTGCAAATTAATACCAGAAGAGAAAAAATGAGCATTTAGCTTCATATGCATCTCTAGTCTTGTATGTATAGGACATATTTTTGAAAAGGGAGGTAATTTTCTTGTTTCTACAGTTAATATTGTTGTGCAGAAAACAGAAAATAAAACAATTAAATAATCTACAATGCAGCAGAGTCTTTATAGCATTCAAACCTATTCTTATAAAAGGCATGACTACTGGTGATTTTAATGTAATGAACCATGAACCTGGCCAAATGGTCAAATTCATAAAGATTTCTTTTGTTCTTTTATGGAAAAGTAATAAAAACAGATAAAATAATGTTTGCACCTGAATGACAGAAAAGCAGTATTTGCAAACTCTAAGTTTAACCACTTGTAGAATCTTGTGCAACTGCTGAAACAATTTTAGCTTTTCAAGCACAGGATTTTCCTCTCCTCTCTCTTCTGTTCTTCACATATTATTTATTCTCAGTAAAATAATAAAATTGAATTGGCTTTTTGCCTTAGACATGAAAATATATACACCTGGAAAATGGAATCTTGATGTGTTTCATCTTGCAGAAAGAATACTGTTGTTAGATCAAACACAACTTTTCCACTGCCCTCTTCCTCTATTCCAGTCAATATAACATCAGAAAATGTTGTTCTCAAAATGCAATCTGTGCCCTGGAATTTCACAAGACACCTGCTCAAAGACAATAATCTCCATGAATGGCTCCCAGAATAATCTTTACTAAGAAACAGGCAATGGTCACTTATTAACTACAAGTGACCGTTACGAATAAAAATAGTAATCTGCATAACCGTTATGCTAAGTTAGTATATTACTTATTATTATTTTAGCATAACTGTTCTGAACTTCCCAAAACTATTTGCAGATCAGCATCTAGCTTTATCTGTCTTTTGGCTGGCAACACTGTAATTACCATACAACATCATCCCTCATACCCAGACAATGATCACTGGTGAGCCTCAAAGACATTTGCCTACATTTAAGAGCACCTAGAACAAAATCAACTTCCTTTACTTAAAACTATGAACATGTCAATGCAAGATATGATCTATTATTAGGATTCAAGCAATTTCAATAATCATTATGAAATCTGACAATTTAACTCTACTTTATCTTACACACACACTTTATAGAAGAAACCTCCAGATTTTTTTTTTCTGGAAAATAGCTTTTTTTTCTTTTTCTTGTAAATTATAAGAAACAGATCATCTTAGAAACATCAATACACTTATAAATAATTAACTTAATTTTATAATTTTAATCATCATCTGCTCGATACCATAATGCAATGAATTATTGTTTTTATATGCTAAACATCTTAATATTTGATAAGTGAGCTAACTTTCCATCTCATGAAACTTTAAGATATTTGTTTTGTGGCTATTATTCTGTCATACTTTGTTTAACTTTATTTGTGAAGGCTTTTCTGAATTTGAAACCCTTTTGTATCACTACAATTATTTATTTATATTTATTATATATTTATAATTTAAAGGGCTAAACTTGAAAAGAATAGAGCAGGTCAGTATTTTGTCTTATCTTTGGACTAATCAAGTTCAAATGCCTACAAAACCATGACAGACACAGTTCTTATTCTTTGCACATTCATGATGGCTAAACAATATAAAAATATAAAATAAGTAGATACTCCACGCACAGAAGGAAACTGAATCTCTAGCTTTTAATTTCACAGTACTGAAGTATTCAATGAAAAGAAGCATAGAGTAGTGGCATTTCCCCAGATTTTCTCACTAGTTCCCAACCTAAACACTTTCACTTTGTTGTAAGCAGCTTATTTAATTGCAAATAGAACAGAACTTGGTGCACAGGGTTTTGTTGGTAAGAAAAAAACAGGCACAAAAAGCAGAAAAAACTCAATTGAACTAAAAGGAAAGTGACATTTTCTGACCAACTGCTAAAATCAAGTGTTTGTTTTGGTATTTTAAATGAGACAATCTTACCAGTCTGGACTCTGAATCAACAAGAATATTTAAAAAACAAGTTTTAGTAGGAGATTACACAAGGGTATAAAAATCTGTGCACAACTTAAAGTACTGTGGCAAAGTAAAGCCTAAATAGGTCTTAGATATCCACACAAGTTCTTTCAATACATATTTTGTGGCAGTCATCAATGCATGACTGAGAGTTTGAAGTATGTGATGGGAGGAGATTGAACTTTATCGTTTTTTATCCCTTGTGATACAACAAAACAGCTTTTATGTCACTCATTTAGCAATACTTTTAAATCAGCACCTGCAACACTTTCATTATGCTCCTGCTTCGAAGATATAGAAATCTCTACGCTCAAGGTTTTCTAAAAGGAAATCTGAATAATAGCCCTCTTTGTGTCTTAATACTATTATACAAAAATTCTGTCTAGAGTTTTATTTTCATTGTACATAAGCCCAAAACAGCAAATAGGAGAAACATTGCACTTTTTCTTCTAAATTAAATATAGCACTTTTTACAAGGATTTGCTCATACCTCTGCCTCTGTCCCAGAGACATGAACTGTAGAAAAAGCAAACCCACTGCTCCTACCAGAAAAAAATACTAAACATTGGCATTATGTAGCAAATAACAATGACCAATTTATTAGTGTTTCTTCATGATCTATTTTAATTAAATTCAAACTACATTCAAACATTCCTTATTTGAAGCCATTTTTTTAAACCAAAAATACTCCACTGACAGAACCAAACACTGCTACATATGAAAACTGATTTTCTTTGAATGACTTTTCATTGGGGGGTTGAAATCCTGTTAGTGACACATTGAGGCTGGACTTAACCTTGCTACAGACTAGATTTGCAGCAAAAAACAAAAGCTGAGAACTCTGCACAGCAGAAGAAGGTTTTTTGCATGAACCAGGGTCCTATAGAGGTGGAAGTGAAAGCCCACGTGTAAACTGAATTGTGGGTTGTAGTTTGTTGCTGAAGTGTGTGTATAGAGCAGATCTTGCAGTTTCCCCGCCCCTGCATAGTGGACTATTTTCGCATTAGTAAAAGTCTCCATGCCTGAGGGCTACATTTTCTTCAGATGAAACTAAGTCCAAACTCACGAACTCCAGTCTCATTTGCAAATGACTTTGCATTGACTTTCAGGTCTCAGCATGAAATGTTTTGCTCTCTTGTTCACTTCTACTGTTCTGCACTGCTTGGTACTGAAGACGGAGTCAGATCTAAAATGTTGAAAGCACTTGCTTTGGACATTGGGATCTTGATTCAAAAAGAAAACAGCCCGTTCTCTTCTAGCAAAAGCCCTAAGGAAAAAGTGATAAAACACCACCCTGCTGTAGCACGCTGCAAGGGAGAAGTTCTAGATGCTCCTTGCTCCAAGAAGAAAATATTTTCTCCATAGTTTGCACATATTTCCTGTCACAGATCATTATTTCTGTTAAGTAGGCATATGTTTTTCAAAATCAGAAAGCTGACAGAGAAAAATAAAGTTCTTAGTAAACAATAGTCAAGTCTTAAAATAATGACAATTTAAAAAGATCCATTTTCTTAACTAAAAGTATTTTTTAATAGAATGATAGAATCTCTAAGGCTGGAAAAGACCTCTAAGATCAAGTTCAGACTCTGACTGAACAGCATCATGGCAACTAAACAACAGCACTAAGTACCATTTCCAGTTGTTAATTGAACACTTCCAGGGATGATGACTCCACCATCTCCCTGGGCAGCCTGTTCCAATGTGTAACTTTAAATGGAAATATTCTTCCTGATATCCAATCTGAACCTCCCCTGCCACAGCTTGAGACTATGTTCTCTTGTCCTGTCTGTACAGGACTATATTAATATTCTAAATTATGTTTTCTTTGTTAAGAGCACAGCAGCAGGTAAACATAAAATCTATTCTGTCTCAAAGGGAGATGTAATAAAAATACTTGGATCTTAGGGAGTGTTTTTTTTAAGAAAACCATAAAAACATAATTTAATGCTAGCATTGTAGGACTGCTTTACATTTTACTGAATATTGCCTTCCACAGATTGCTGTTGGACAATGCAAATTACATCTCAAGTCAAGATAGCCTGTACTCTGTCCATTGACTCTGTCCTAGGTTTTAAGAGTTCATTTCATGCGCACATTTATGAAGAAGTATTTAATAGAAGCAGCCTTTCAGCACAGAAGTAGTTCTAAGAAGAAACTTGAAAATGCCTCCGGCTCCTCTGTTCCCTGCCAGTTTGATATAGCAGCATTCCCTCTCACCTGCATTTTTCTCTAGGGGTTTGTCAAACAGGAATAAGTTGTTTAAATTACTAAACCTCACACCTTTGAACAGGTATCAGACCATCTATTCTTCAAATAAACGGTGCCCTATTTTGCTGCTCCTTAACATAGCATTAGATGAACTGTGAATTTCAGTGGAGTATCCCCAGAGTCCTGGAAAATAAGGAATGACTTCACACCCAGTGAGAGAGGAAAGGTAGCTCTTTCAAATACAGACACACAGCAGTGGATCTTTCAGCACAGCAGAGAGATCAGAACTGAGCACTGTTACAATTCTGGGTCCTAGAAGAGCTACCTTTCAAACGCAGAATGAATCCATTGGCTGTAAGAGAGGGTAGTCAGGAAGAGAGCAGCCCTGTCAATCTGATTTGTAGTACACTGGGAGAGCTGACATGGGAGAAACAAACGGATATGTACCCACATGCACATGATAAAAGTATCTGCTAACTAGTATCAGAGGGACTGAGAGATCTGAAGCTGAGCTGTTGTCATTACAACTATAAAATCATATGTGTCAGGAAAAATAATATTAATAATAAGTATTAATAGATACAAAAATATATATTTGTCTTTTTTATACAGAGAGTTCAGCTGGGGTTAATGTCACTGATGAGGAAATTGCAATGGTGAACTAATTAAAAATGCCTATGCTGAAGTCCTGAACATCCAGGTATTTGTACCAGCTGAGAATTTAGGCCAATATACAGAAAATGCCAAATTTTCATGGAGTTAGATAAGATGAGCTATGGTATCCTTCACACTTGCCAGTTTGCAATAATAAAAATCCTCATAATAGAGAGTTATTCACTTTTCTTGGTCAACATTACTACTAGATTTCATGATCAAAAAATTGCTCAGTTTATATGTACTGTACCTACTCATAATTACTGCATCTGTTCTGACAGTGAGGGAATCAACCCACACTAAATTAATAACTCCTGAGTATGAAGTAATTTTTTAGAACAAACTTCTTCCTTGAAATGCAGCTCCACTCTTGCATCTGCATTGATATTTGTGTGAATAGAAGGACCAGAAGTTTGTAGAGTAGGTAAGCATTTTGTAAAATTTGTATAGCATTTCTTTTTTGTAAATTTCTAAAAAAGGCACTCATGCCAAAGATTCTAACTCAAGTATGAAAGTTGTACAAAGACTGCAAGTTTGTTTTCTGTTTCTTTTTATTTCAGGCATTTTGTTAAGGGAAATAATGATAGATTTTAACAGTTCAACAGTTTTCTTACAGTGAAATACCATACTAACACACATTTCAAAAGTTTTTTGACCTCTCTGTTCAACACAAAATTGATAAACAATTTACTATTGCTTTTTACTTCACTAATGTCTGCACATTTATTTAAGTTTGTCTTTGTTCTAGTAGGTAAAAGAAGAAATAAATTTTACCAGAAATTTTGTCATATCTGAACAGATTAGGAAATTAATAATTTAGTCTGTCTGTGACACTTAGGAAGAAGGTGAATTACCAATAATTACAGTATCTGTTCCACTGTTTTTTTCCTGTCCACTCACCTGTTAATAATTCCATTAGTTTTTGAATCACCACAATGGAAAATAGAGAGGTTAAAACCTAGTAGATTTTTTTATCTGTTTCTGCAGTTTATTAAAAATTCCTAATGCAAATATGGGCTTTTTGGGGGTCAGAAAATTTCATCTCTCTCCTTACTGTAAAATTTCTTTTCAATAGGAACCTGAACTGCACTGCTATTATAATTTTTCATTGCAGGTTTTCTGCTGCATTTTATGCATTAGGTGGTCTATCATATACATAATTAGTAATTACAGGACTCATAGGCAATAAATCATGAAAACATATTATCTTTGCATCATACTTTACTTGGGTTAGCAACATTATGATGCACAGTGGATGCTGTCACCAGCATTTTATGAAGATAGATGATTGAACTATGTGACTCATAAGCTGAATTGTGATAAATCATTCAGTTTACCCTCACAAAAGGCCTTGTGACACTGTCAGTTAAACACAGCTGAGCACACCTTCTTGGCTGTGACAGGAACACATGCAGCTGCTGACATCTGCACCCACGCCGGTGGCCTGGACACTGGTTAGGGACTGCTGGGGCCAAGCCATCTTACAGAGCCTATTCTCATTCAGAGGACCCATAATTTCAGTTAGCTATTTGAGATTTGCTTATAAACCCCTTCTCTCCCCCCAGAAAAGAACAAAAAGAACAATAATGTGTTGAGGGTTTTTTTGGGGTGTTTTTATAGAACATACATACATAACAGAAAAGTTACCAGAACTAGCTGCTCTGCTGTCATTCTTGAAAGGCCAGTGTGTCAAGAAATGCCTCTGTGAATGGATGCTACTTTAAAAAAATGGCTCACTACAGAATAATCATTTGGTGTTCTAGTGAGAAATGAAGAAAACAAAACCCAAAAATCTAAATTATAATCTTAAAGAAACTATTTTAATATAATTACCACAAGAGATTTTATACAAAAATTAGTAAATAAAAAACAAGTAATTTGAATATGAAATTAATTCTATTGAGGACTTACTGTGTTTTCCCAAATTCTCAAAAATATCCCTTTGAAAGAGACAGTTTGAGATACATTTATTTTCTGACCTATTAAAAATGTGAACATGATGATTTTATTCCTTAAATTCTACTTGTTCATCACTGATCCAAAGTGACCTTAACAATAAAATACACTATAAAACAACAACAGCTTTTAAACTGTCCTAAAAATCCACAGTAAATAAATTAGTAAATAAACATATTTACCATAGCAAATCTGTTGTTTCATGCATTACTGCTTTCATATCACAGAGACCATCTGGAAATGGTTTTTTATACAAAACCTCTCTGAAAATTTGATGGTGTAACTAATGTTGTTTTGGTTTGATGAAAAAAAAATAAAAATCTCAGATTCCAAAGCATGTAAATGGAAATCAAACACCCTTACTGACAAGAATACTGGTAGAAGTCAAAAACTTTAAACAAGACTTTTACTGAAATAATTTATCTCTACATTGCTTTTTAAGTCATATATTGCATGATAGTGTAGCCAGCTGTTTATTAAAAACTTGACATGCTACTTTGTTTAGGATTGGGTTAAACAACACAGAAAATAAGCTTGATAAACCTTCTTATTCTGAATTTGGCAACTTCTTTTTGAACTACTATGAGCTGTCAAACCAGTAATTAAATGTTGATTTATTACAGAAGGCTGGCAATTATTGTAGCTCATTTGCTAAGGACTTAGAATTTACTTTGCGCTATAGAAAATCAGGAAATACACAAAGTCCTTACTGTTCAGTTTTATTCTTTTAAGACGTGGTAATGGGGAAACCATTTCAGCTTCACATACTAATGTCAGGTTTACAGTTTGGATCATGATCAGTCACTCTTCATGTAGTTTATATCTTTGCAAAGTTACATTTGTTCTTATTGTTACTGTGCCCTAGATATCACCAGTTCATTCAGTGCTTCAGAAAAACACTTCCAAGCCAGAAGGAGGAACTGTCTACAGGTTTCCATAGAAATGTCATGCTTTGGAAGAAGTTACTCCTGCTGAATTAATGAGGTTGGTTATGATAAAGCTATTCAGGTCTAGCATTGAGAAAGTGCAATGAAGCTTGCATTTTGATGGAAAATCTGGAAGTTGAATCAAATGAAAAGTAAAAAGAATTTAATCTGGATAAGAGTTTGAATTCTGATGCTCTTCCTTTTCTGACTGCAGTCATATGGAACAAGCACAGGCACTGATGGTACTGTTGATAGCAAATTAAACATCCTGAGCCATCACACTTTTAAGAATCTGCAATTCCTTAATGTGAATATGGGAGAGAATCTCCTGTCAGGTGATTTGAAGATCTTGATTCACCTTCAAACCTTTGCTTGTCTCATGAGTTTTTTAATTCAAAACTAAAGGGTGAAAAACAGAGAATACACGTTAACAGCAGGAATGATGGCTTGTTTATTGATGCAAAACTTCTTGGCCCCTGTTTTACCCCAGTTTTTGGCCCTAATTTTTTATGGGTTGAGTATCATATAGCAATGTTGGGGGAATTCTGGATTTTACTTCTCCTATGGTTTTGCACTTACATACTTGGCATCTAAGCAGGGCTATTCCAGCAGAGAATCAGTCCTTGGAGTTTCATTTAAAAATAAACAAAATGTACTTTTATAAAACATAGTGGACGAGGCCAATTCATTATAACGTGTTACAGTTTGTTTTTAAACATTTATTATGACAATTGTGACTATAATGCAAATCCTGGATAGCTCTGCTACCTCTCCGGCTTGGGCTGCGCCCTCTCTGCCACAGCCCGCACGGCCCCGCGGGGGCCTTCAGCCCACAGCTGGAACTGAATGCAGCAAAAGCCAGAAAACACCCGTGGGGCCAGGGCAGCCACCACCATGTCTCACTGGGTCCCTGCTGTCCTGTTCCAGGCCCCCCAGCGCAGCTGTCGAGAAGCTCTCCACCATAAACAGTAAACAGCTCCGGCCTCGGCCCAGCGGGGACCATCTACAGACCTTGGGCAAGATATTAACTCTCAGTGCACAGATGAGTCCTGCAAACCTTCCATCCCCTCTCTTGAGTGAAAGCAAAGAACAGAGATGAAGACACATGGAGAAACAACACAGAGACATCGAGGTCAGACAAAAAGGAAGAGTCAGATCCCAGATGGAAGGGGATGAGAAGATGTCTTGGACTTAAATTATCTCATAAGGCTATGGAGAAGGTATGATTGATACATTAGACTCTTTTCCCCCTGTAACTCATAAGATGCATTTGGGGGGATGAAGCATTCTAACCATAGACATGAGCAAAGGTGTCCATACTGAACAAGCAGATTCTGAAGTAGCTGTAATTTGATGAGAATTTTGAACAGAGAGAGGAGAGCGGTGAAAATCCTTTTACCCATGGCAGAAGAAAACCTCTATTCCAAGAGATGAAGATGATCTCAGAAATATATAAAGATAATCTTTCCTTTTGAATAGCTTGTCCTTAAAATAATACCCCATAAACTGATGTGGCCCATGAGGTCAGCTGTGGAAAGGCTGTGAAATGGGAGGGATTTCACAACTGCAGATTTCCCCGGCAGCTGCTATTCGTGGAAATTGATGCCACAAGAGAGCTGTTTTATTGTGAAGTCTCCTTAGACTAACAAGAGAGACCTGTCTCCCTAAGTGAATTGGGGAAAGATTATTTTAGAGATGGCAAACTGATTGGTTTCTGTACATTGTCAGTGTGAAAGAAAAGTGGGTGTGGTGGGAGAAGTGTTCTGAAGGTTTTATTTTGATTCTTATTTTTTTTCCCTTTTAGTTTTTGTTAATAAAGTTTTTCTTTATTGTTGGGGGTTGGTTCTCTCCCTTTTCCCTCTGTGGAATTTTCCCCATTGTCATGCTAAGATACCTGTTGACTGGGCCCTGGTGACAAGGGGTGGGGGGGGGGGAGAGAGAGGAGGGAAACCCTGCAAGATTCAAACAGCCAGAAGAGGAAGCGGAAGGCTGGGCCTCGGCCCATTCCCCTCCCGGAGTTCGGACGAGAAGGACGATCGCCGCATCTCCTCCATCTCCGCCATCCCAGCGTCGGGAAACCATCATCGGACCCTGCCCGGCTGTCTTCTCGCTGTGAACTACCACCATCCAGCACTCTGCTGAGCACCAGGACCCACACCGTGAGTGGAGGGCTCTCTCCATCTCTCTCTTCCCCTGGGACAGCGCTGCCACCACCCCCAGCCCTCCTGCAGCTCTGCGGGACCTGCCCGCCCCCAGCACCAGGAACTGCAGCTCAGGGAAAAGGTGCCTGCAGCCAAAAACCACTGGGACTGAGTTACTGTTCTGTTTGTGGGTAATTTCATAGCTGTTGTTGTTCTTGTTTGTCATGTTAGATACACTAGTAAAGAACTGTTATTCCTACCCCCATATCTTTGCCTGAGAGCTCTCTTAATTCCAAAATTATAATAATCGGAAGAATCACATTTTTTTTTTCAGTCCAAGGGGAAGCTTCTGCTTTCCTTAGCAAACACCTGTCTTTCAAACCAGGACATTTATACCTTTCAAATTTTGAGCCTGCTTTACTTTTCATCCTGACCCTATCTCACAGCAGAAAATGAAAATTCCAGTGGGTGCACTAGTGATTTTGCCAGTGCTAAATCCACCACATAAATTGTTGCTTTGGCTGGGAAATCTCAAATTTATGAACTAAAACCACTACAATACCTTAAATAGTAAAAACCATTCTTTCCACTTTAAATATCAGACTTTTAGACATGACTATAAAAATTCTAAAAAATTAGCAAATGTGGCAGTAAATGCAGAGCATATTTTTAACACAAGGCCGACTGACATCCATATAAACTTTCCACTGGCTGGGGTCTAGGCAGATGCAAAGCATATACAGTGTAAATAGTTTACTTTTAATCTATTTGTCAGTGGCACCTGTCTTCTTGTAAGTCTACAGCCTGTTCTAATGTTGTCATCAGAAATATGTTGAAATAAAATCTCCAGTGAGACAAGTTCTTATTTGTGAATGAAATGTGATACATCAAGCAGAAATTTCCAGCTGCCTTATGCCTAGCTAGCTTTCATGCCAGTGGTACATGTTTTTTTGTTTGGGTTTTCCTATCATGAATCCAAAGATATTGTGCAAGGAGATTAGGTAGACAGTGGGGCAGACTTCTTCAAGATGCTTTTACTTAAAGTGCAAGGTATTCAAAGAATGAAATGTAATGGGAATAAGCACTTCGTAAACTGATCAATTAAACAATTATTTCCAAACTCTGCTGGTTTGGGCTAGAGTAGAGTTTATTTTCTTCACAGTGGCTGGTGTGGGACTGTGTTTTGTATTTGTGCTGAACATAGCTTTGATAATACAGGGATGTTTTTGTTATTGCTGAGCAGGCCTTGCACAGAGACAAGGCTGCCTCTGCTTTTCCTACTGCCATGCTGGACATGAGGCTGGGGGTGAACGGGAGGTTGGGACGAGACACAGCCAAGACAGGTGACCCAAACTGACTAAAGGGACATTCCTGACCAAGTGGACATCATGTTTAGTATGCAAAATGGCGGGAAGAAGGAGGAGTGGGGGGACATTTGGAGTGATGGTTTTTGTCTTTCCCCATCACTGTTACATGTGATGGAGCCCTGCTTTGCTGGAGATGGCTGAACACCTGCCTGCCCATTGGAAGCCCTGGATTAATCCCTTGTTTTGCTTTGCTGTTGTGTACATTTTTTTCTTTCCTTATTTAACTGTCTTTATCTCAGCCCATGAGTTTTCTGGCTTTTACCTTTCCAACTCTCTCCTGAGTCCCATTGGTGGAGAAGAGAGCAAGTGGCTGTGTGGGTCTTGGCTGCTCTCTGGGATTAAACCATGACAGAAACATGGGTATGATTGATGGAAATTTTCTGACAGTAAAGACCTAGATTAATGTCAGTGCTGAGACCAGAGTAGCCATATATTCCATACGATGGGCCTTTTCACAAATTACTTTCTCAAATTTAATGTCAATTATGAAAAAGAAACTTTTTTTGTCTTTTCTTTGTTTTCATCTTTTCTGATCAGACAGTGAGCCAGGGAGGCTCTGACAGTTTTATCTTTCCTAAGCTCCCCTCCAAAGGCACCCAGGGGTGACACTTGTCTGACACTGGCAGCTATAGGCAGCAGCAGCAGCAGTAGAAACAGGCTACTAAGACCAGTGCGGACTGGAGATGAGAGGAAGAGGCCATGGAAATGCGGGGAGTGAAAGACCAGGAGAAAACTGGTAGATGTAAATCATGTGCATTAATGCTCTGAAAAGCCGGGGACATATTCTTTCCTGTCCCCTCTCTTCCTCCAAAACATAAACGTAATTTGCTCTGTAGGTGTAACTTGCATGGTAACTTGTTTAAAAATGAAGATCTACATTTTCAGAGGGAGGAGAATATACCAAGCCTTTATCACAGACTATCTTAAAATAAGAATTTGCTCCTGTAGGAAAATGAATTCAGAATTTAAACTAGGACCCAAAGACAGAAGGAGTAATTTTTTTATGATTAATGTTTTAATAAACAAGTACTAGTTATAACTACAGATCTCCCCCACCACTTTGCTACAAAATAATGATAGTACTCAACAAGAATAACAATAAAAACCTGTCAGTTCCCTCTGATTATTTTTGTTTATATAAAAGGGTTTAAAAATTATTGTCATTAAAGTATACAGGGTTATTTTTTAGGAACTTAATTGTATACTTCAAGGATATGCAGACACTCATCCACTTACAGATGTGTCTTTGTTATATCCCATGGTATTCTGTACCAGGAATCCTAAGTAGGAAATAAAGAGTACTCAGCCTAGCAAGTTTAGTGCTGCTGTTTTTCTCAGCAATCTATTTCTTTCTTCCTCTCTCTAACCAGTTTTTGTAACATATGTTTGTAGAAACATGTATGTTCCATTTAAGGAAAAAAAAAATGTTTAAACGATCTTACTGTGTGGAAGAGAAAAAAAAATGTTTTCTGATCCTGTGCTCATTCGTAAGACAAGTTACAAAGAACATTGCCTGCCAAAAAAATCTGATTTACATTAATTTAGCTACAGAGCATTTAAAGAAATCAAGCAAAGTTACGTGTTTCAACAGCTCTGCATACACTGGCCTCTGTGCACTCAATTTTCCTCTATCTTCATCTGTTTCTTGTCTCTTTTATTCACATCTGCTGTCAGGTTACAACAGAAATTATCATATATAAATTACTGGTAGTTTGCTTTTCTCCTCCTCTATGATCAAGGAAATACAATATTTCAGTAATTTAAATTGTCACATTCTTCATATTTTTAAAGTCTCCTCCTTCCTTTACCAAAAATTGTTTCATGGCATAAAGCATAAACACAAATCAGCTCCAGGTAGAGTTGTGGTGTTTTAACATATCTAGAATAAGTTGGAAAATTTGAAATGAACATCAGCACTCTTACTCAAATAATTAAACATTGGCAGGTATGATTTGGCTGCTGAGGAGACTTTGCAATCTCCATGTATTTAGGTTGTGGAGGAATGACAATTGTCAGTAAGGTCCCCTCTTGCTTTTGCTACACTTGAGCATGCATGAGCCTTACAGCATGTTATAATACCACCTAATCTGCCATCTCAGAAGCAGCTCTGGGTAAATCCTGAACAATTAATTAATACAATTAAACAGACAGCAAAAAAAAAGACAATGCAGAGAAGGGGTATATGTGTGTATATATATGTTTTTATATGTATAAGAGCTACCACTAAACTAACAAAAATGAAGGGCAAAGCTCTCATAACAAATCATAGTTATCTTCTTTTCTTTCACCTCACATTCACCCTTCCTACTGTTCTTCTTAAGCATCAGTTAATACAAATACTTTATCTTCTAGTAAAACACTTGTCTTATTTGAGAAACTTAGTCAGGCTGTAGTATTTATGTAAAAATACATTCCTCCTTCAAAAAAAAAATCAAATCACTCCTCCACTCAGATCAGGATGAAAAAATTAGATTTCCAGCTCTTTCACTGAGGTATTAGGAAAAAAAAAAAAAAAAGAAATTTTGTGACCGGTTTCTCTAAAACACAATGTTCTGTACCAAAAACAAAACTTCCAGAAATAAGCCAGTATCTTTGACAATTCAGGTGCATAAACACACATGTTTGAACGTCAGGTATAACATAAATGAAATTGCCCTTAATAAATCAAAAGTAGAATTTTTCATTCCAGCTGTACACAAAACAGCAAAAGAAAGTGATCCTTGTGAAAAGTATTTCTTTGTTTGTTTGTTTCAAAGGCATCATCTCAGGCAGAAATCCAACAAAGAAGGGCAAGGGCTACTTCTTCAAAACTCCTTTTGTAGAGTTTCATACAGATTTTTAACTTTTATACCCAAGGCCTTATATGCAAAATCTATTCTTCATGGTAGGGAATTTGTCTTTGGTTTTCAGTACTGATGTAGGCCTCACCTACACCTGACAAAATCAGTCCTTTTTTTTTCTCCATTTCTTAATTTGCATATATATAACAAAGGATAATGGTGTCCCAATGTGTTTGCAATACAAATGTATATGATGAAAAAGCAAACAAAAATGTGAGAAAAAACAATGAAACATTATCCCTGTCTTACAAAGAAGCACTGTGGCACAAGATTAAATAATTTGCTTGGTTTCACTGAAGTGTAGGGACAAGAAAAAGGTCTTTTCCACAAGACTATTTACTTTCTTAATTATTTTCTTTTTCCTACCCTAGTTTTCAAAAGCCTTATGGAAAAAAAGGTATTTTGAGTATTTATGTTTTTAAAAACAAATAAAATTCATTATAAACATGTTACTTTAAGCTTCTGATCTTTCTTAACCAAGATAAATTAAATTCAATAATTTAAATAATTATTTTGTCATTTTGCAATTAAATATATAATTTCTGTATATATTGCATTAAAATTATTAGTTAGCAAGATTGATTCGTATTTTATAACAACACAAAGTTTTAAACATTGATTTAGATGACTGAACATGTTGATATGTTGATAACCTGGGGTGAAATTTCTTTCTCCAGGTGACTGGTAAACAGAATTTCTACATTGAAAGAGCCTCAAACACAGTAAAGAAACCAGAGGCACTTGCACTGATGTGAGTTTCTCCAGTAATGGAGTGATCCAACAAAACCCTGGTTGGTCTTGCAGCCTCCCAGAAATACAAGTACAAGCCCAGCATTGCGCCTTGAACCTCCTGTGTCCCGAACCTCCACAAACTATTTATTAATTTGGCTCTAATAGTAATCAAGTTCCTTTTTGCAATTCTATTTCAGACGCTAGCAATTTTCAGGCTTTTAACTGTGTCTTTGAGACTCAGGCTCAACCTATATGTAGTATGTCCACAACCTATATGTAGTAACTAACTGTACTTCTGCATACTAAATAAGAATGTTGGATGCCAGGCATTTTGTATTAACAGCTTTTAACTTTTCCGACTCAGGCTGTTTATGGGCTGTCAGATGAATGAGAATGGCTCAGGAGGAATTATTCAGCCAAGATATTTTTCTAATTTTAAAATGGTTTAGATACAGCTGGGCAGTTGATGGTTAGGGAGAAAAGTAGATTGATAAAATAGTGCCAAATATGTGAGAGATTTAAACTTATTTTCCTCAGTTACTAAGGACTGCCTTAAGTATTGATACAGCCCATTTCTTGACACAGCCCAATTCTATTTCTGTATACACTGGGAAGAATCATAAATTTTCCTGGAGGAAAAAAATAGTTATGCTAATATTATGCCCATAGTAGTTATATTAGACAGATTAGATTTTTTAGAATATGAGAAAAAATTATTATGAAAAATTAAAAACATTGTAAGATCCCATGAATCTCTTGATCTTTTGCCCTTCTCTTATATAAACCTCAAGTGAATCCAAAATAACTGCCTATTTCAGTTCTTAAGACTATGTCAACAATCGAGTAACTAACCTTAAAGAACATACTGAATACATTATTAGTTCCATTAACATTGCTATATATAAACACAGTGCCCTGAAATTTCCCAACTCATGACCTTGGAAACCTTCCAAGGTAGCTGTAAAAATCTAATTGCAAGGGTCTTTTAAAATGGAACCTAACAAAGCTGAGAAACATACACTACAGGGAAACAATGCTGCCATACATATGGCATTCAGCTAACTGAAAATTAATAGACTTTTATCTCTAATTTGTGTGGGTTTATTAAAACATGATATTTAGTATCTTTACAAGTCTGCTATCCTGTATATTAATGTATCTTTTTCATTACAATTCTCAGCCTTTCAAAAAAAAACAAGCCCATAAAATTTTGTCCTGGAAAAAACCCAACCTAAAAATAATATTTTGCAATAACAGCTAAAAGTAATTTTTAAATAAGAAGCAATCATAGACTCTATTAACCTGTTTTAACTTTTCAGTAGCCAAGAACTAGGCCAATACCAACTGGTCTTGTGAGTGATCAACCTTCCAAAACTTTCCAAAAAAGCTAGGCAAATCAGGAACAGATTGCTTTTTGGTGGGTAACACTTGAGAAAAATCTCTATTTGTTCTATGTCACAAGAATTCAGCAAGAGAATGGGTTCTGCTGTCCTGTCACAATAGCTCTTCTGCACCCATTTACAGGCTATCAGCATATTAATAGAGCCACTGTTGCTTAACAATTTTGTTTCAGGCCTCTAGCCACCAGTGACTGCATCAGTGATTACAGACAGGCCATATTTGCATATTGACACATGTCCTGAGAAGCCAAATTAGATCTTTAATTAGTCCTCTTCATATTTTAGGACGTATTTCTGACAATTTTAATAAGTTTTTTTAAAAGTGTCTTCATTTAATTTAGGTGCCTTAGGTGTTATATTAAATAATGAAATCTTGATTTGCAAGACTGAATTTCATATTGTCATGGGATTTTCTGGAAAATACCCAATCGGAAATACCACTCTATTTGAGGACTAATTTCATATATGTAATCCTCTTTCACTAATGATACTGTAAATAAGACATAAATCAGAAAGATCCTTAAGTGCAAGCACCTAATGCTGCAATGAGGGAGATGCCAGTTATTTTATTTTCCCAGGTTTCATAAGAATGCAATGGCTCTTCAAAATTTTTTGTATTTTCAATGTTTTAAAAGGATAACAGGACGGTATTTTGGCTTTATTCCAGTAGAGAAAAATATTCATGACTTGTCCAGTGCACAATGACCTATAAATGCTACAATATCTATACATATAACTGATCTCTTAAGACTAAATCCAATTAGTTCAGTATTATGAAACAACAGACATGAATTAATAAAGTCCCTTCTGTCTCTAGACGTCATGCAAATATTCTTTTATTAACACATAACTCATTTATTCCTCAAATACTGTAATGCTTCCTGACTTTTATAATCACATTGCCTATTCCTTTTACTTAGCCCTTGTTCTTGTGGGAGACTTTAACCTGCTGTCTGCTGGAAACTCAACAGAGAGGAGTCAGTCTAGGAAGTTGCTGGAGTATGTGGACGAGAACTTCCTTCCACAGCTGGAAGAGAGCCTTTCAAGGGCTGGTGCCCCGTTAGACCTTCCGTTTACAAAGGCTGGTGTGGAGTGTGGTGGTGAGAGAGCATTTGGATGCAGTGAACATGACATAGTAGAATTTTCAACTTCAGTTGGTGAAATGAGGAAGGGATCAACCAAACTTCTCTGGACTTCTACAGAGTGGACTTTGGCCTGTTCAGGACACTGATTCACAGAGTCACCAGGGAAACAATCCTTAACAACCAAGGGGACCAGGACAGGTGAACATAATTTAAGAAGGACACCTTAAAGGTGGAGGAAGAGGCTTTCCCTTCATACTTATTGACAAACTGGCAGAGATGAAGACCAGCCTGGCTGAACAGGGAGCTTTTGCAATAATTCAGGGAGAAAGAGTTTATGACCTCTGGTACAAGAGATAGGCAACTTTAGAAGAGTACAAGAATATCCTTAGGTCATGTACAGAGAAAATTAGAAAGGCAAAAGCTCAGCTAGAACTCAATCTGGCCACTGCTGTGAAAGATAATAAGAAGTATTTTTATAAATACATTAACAGAAAAAGGAGTGCCAAGGAAAAACTCCATTTTTACTGGATGCAGAGGGGAACATTGTTATCAAGGATGAGGAGAAGGTTGAGGTATTTAAGTGTTAAACTTGATAAATCAGAGAACCTTCCAATCTCCTTATACTCCAAGAAAAAAAAGGAAATTCCATTCTTTCTTACAATTATTCTAGAGAATGTAAGTGTTAGTTCACAAGTACCTATTCCTTGGGCATGACTCCTGATTTTAACTATGGATGTATTTGCCTTAGCCTACCCTATTTGTTCCATGACATGGGAAATCTTCCATGCATTGAATTATCTTAATTCAGAATTCTCTGTAAGCATCTATTAAGTTGAAGCCAAAATAGTGCAACACACATGAGGTTCTATATGGCTTAAACAGCTATAATCCTAGAAACAGCTTATTTCTTTGTGCTTTGCTCTAGCATTATAAATCCAGTTATTAAAGTAGGAAGGCATATTCACAGTTACTAAGGAGAAAAAGGGAGATTGATTTTCCAACATACTTTCTATCCCAGTTCAGCAATATTTGTATACACTGACCTCACAGGCAGACTGCAGAAGCCTACAAAGAAGCACGTCAGGTTTTCCTTTTTTTACAAAAGAAATATTGACTAAGTAGTGTTTGAGGATTCTCTGTGTTTACCAAAGATTTATAGCTGCCTGGTAGCTCAGCTGAAGTGTGAGTTCTCAGGCTACAGGAATATTTGCAAGTACTTTTTTTATCATCTGAAGAGTGATATGACAACCAAGAGATTTTACAGCAGGTCAAATTAGTCACCTAACATGTTAAACAGCAGAGGAAGGGTTTATACCCTTTTATAAAGTTGCCTTTTTTCTTTTTTAATTAAACGTGCCATTTAAGGATTGAGTAGTAAAACATAAGTCTGACATTCATGTACTAGTCCTACAATCCATTTCTATTTCTTGACTGCTATTTATTCCATAAAACTGTAAATAAATTTCTTTTCAAAATATTTACTGAAATCTTGAAAATAAGAAATACCATATAATATGATCAATGAATGCCAACTTGTCCTCTAAAATAGCAGATGTCTATGAAAAAGTTTATGAAAGGTTCTTGCTGATATTGACTACAGTTATCTATTAAATTAAATACAGGGAGATAAATATCAAGGTTGTTCAAAGTCCATTTTAATAATTTTCTACATGAACAAGTAAATCAATGAAATAATTTATCTGAAGCTCAGCAATGTTTGAAAATTCCTTGCTCCTCCTGTTCAAACTCCTTTACAGGAATCATGCATAAACATGAAAGCTTTGTAAATGTGTCGTGAAAGAGTTATGGATTGCCTTGATCATTTGTGCAGAAATTATGTTTAGTATTCAGAAAAACGTTTTTGAACTATAAGATGAAACAAATTTTAAAAAAAACCAACCTTGAGTCCAATGTTAGAATGTGCATGAATTTACCTTTTATCTTTAAAAGCATTTATCTTAATCTCTTTTTCAAGTCACATTTTCAAATGCAGCTAGGCGGTACACCTTCAGATCAGCCTAGGTATGCATATGGGCTTGTTATGGACTGTAGATAAATGAAAAGAGTGCGGAGACCATACATTTTAAAAATTCAGTCACTAACTTGAAGTAAGGAAAAGTTTTCCCATTTAAGAGACAGGTTTTCCAAGCTCTCTGACACCAAGGCACTGAGAAAAGAAACCCCTACTGAGTAACTTACAGACATTTCAGAGTCCCCTATTACCCTTGATTGACAAGCCCTGTGTTTTAATAGTGTGCCCTGACATACGTACATGTATGTATTTGAATACTTATGATGGAACTTAGACCACAGCAATTTCACAGGCTTCACTTAGTCTTGACAGCTTCTTTGCTCACTGAAACACGCATTTCACTATCCACAAACATCACTAGTTGCTTCTTTACATATTACTCTTCATTTGCATAATACCACCTACTCAACAAAAATTCAGTCAAATTCTTGAGGCAGTTACTCTGCCTTGCTAGAGAGATGCAACACATACGAAACTGGTAAAGAAAAATGTATCTAGACTGAAGAAATAGCTCATGTAAAGACTGTACTTATTACTGCTAATTGTGTATCTAGTAGATGATTATATGCAGTACATCACTGCCCATGATTCAATGATGCAATCAAAAATACTGCCTTTGCCTAGTCAAATTTTATTAACAAAATTCTTCTACTTTTTGGTTAGACATAAATGGTGGTGGTGTAGGCCAGACTCCTGTAAATAAATAAGAATAAAACAAACTTATGCATGCTTTTTATCACAGTCCTATGTAAGGATGAAAAATAGAATTCAAATCTTCTTGGACAGAGAAAGAATTTTAAACAGACATAGCAACTTCAATATGAATTTAGAAACAATGTGTGCTTTCAACTTTACAGTAAAATCAAGCTATAAATAATTCAAGGGGGAAGAAGTGTTTCTTCAACAAAAAGGGGAAGTTTTAGAAGAGATAGAATGATTGCAGAAGAAACAAGGTGTGAAAATAAAGGTATTTAATGTAAAAGGCTGAACAAAAGATGTTTGAAATGAGTGAAATCAAATAGATTTTTTAACCATGTTCTGTTTATTAGATGATAGATAAGCTTCTAAAAAGCAAACTCTGAATTTTGTAATAGATTTTGGAACTCAATTCAGAACCCTAATCTGCTTCAGGAAAAGTCATCTAGAACAGCCTAAATCATCCTCACTGTTAGATAGTACTACTACTACAGTAACATAAACCCATGGCCTTAGTTTAATAGAAATACACAGCAGTTTTATTACTCAAATTAAATAAATGCTCGAGGAAGGACCCCAGAACATCTACAATAATCAATATTAGACCTGAAGAGTAAAGGATGGAGTTGGGTGATGCTAGAAATTTGTTCAAAGTTGAAGACAATTTCTCTTTGCAATGCAGACAACGATAGGATCTTACTAGTTCTTATTAGAAACCATAATTGAAGGAAAAAAGACAGCTCTGAAATGATTTCATAACATTGACAAGTAGCCAATAAGAAGATTAGTTCTGAGTTGTCAGTAAAGATTAAATTCTACAAGGGATCAAATGAATGACAATACATCTGTTCTGTGGAGACATGGAGAAAAAGAAAGGGTTTTTGGGAAAAAAACCTTTAAGGCTGAATTCATAGTAAAGATGAAAGGATTTTTGACCTCATAAAATATCAAAATAAAACTCCAACAATGAAATAGTACATAAGCCAAAAATCTCTACCATACTGTGGTGGTTTAAACCCAGACAGAAATCATGCAGCCACTCGCTCAACCCACCACTTTCTTCCCCATCTACCCTAGTGGAATGGGGAAGAGAATTGAAGTCAAACTTGTGTGTTGAAATAAGAACAATTTAATAGGTAAAATACGATAATAATTTTTAATAATAATTATAACAATAACGATAATAAAAAGGAAATAAGTGATGCACAACGCAATTGCTTACCACCTGCTGACCAATGTCATACTTCCCCTTCTCAAACCCAGACAAGCTTTCCTGCCAGGAAACTTCCTTTCTTTTATATGCTGGGGATGATGATCTCTGCTGTGTAGTATCTGTTTAGACAGTTCAGGTCACCTGTCCCAGTGTTGAGGGTTAGTTCTCTCCCTTTTTTTTTTCCCTCTGTGGAATTTTCCCCATTGTCATGCTAAGATACCTGTTGACTGGGCCCTGGTGACAAGGGGGAGGGGATGGGAGGGAAGAGGTAAGCCCCGCAAGATTCAAACAGCCAGAAGAGGAAGCGGAAGGCTGGGCCTCGGCCCATTTCCCCTGCGGAGTTCGGACGAGAAGGACGATCGCCGCCTGTGTCCCATCCCAGCGTCGGGAAACCATCATCGGACCCTGCCCGGCTCTCTTCTCGCTGTGAACTACCACCATCCAGCACTCTACTGAGCCTCGGGACCGACACCGTGAGCAGAGGGCTCTCTCTCCATCTCTCTCTCCCCCTGGGACAGCGCTGCCATCACCCCCAGCCCTCCTGCAGCTCTGCGGGACCCGCCCGCCCCCAGCACCGGGAACTGCAGCTCAGGGAAAAGGTGCCTGCAGCCAAAAAACACTGGGACTGAGTTACTGTTCTGTTTGTGGGTAATTTCATAGCTGTTGTTGTTCTTGTTTGTCGTGTTAGATATACTAGTAAAGAACTGTTATTCCTACCCCCATATCTTTGCCTGAGAGCTCTCTTAATTCCAAAATTATAATAATCGGAAGAATCACATTTTCTTTCAGTCCAAGGGGAAGCTTCTGTTTTCCTTGGCAAACACCTGTCCTTCAAACCAAGACACCCAGCTATGCTGTCTCCCAGTTTCTTTTGCTCATGTCCTCACTGGCAGAGCATGACACAAGGAAAAAAAGTCCTTGACATGGGATAAACACACTTTAGCCAAAGCCAAAACATCAGTGTGTTATCAGCATTATTCTCATTCTGAATCAAGAACTGTAACAGCTTGTGAGAAGAAATTAGCTCTAACCTAGATGAACCAGGATACATACACTTTAGGATATTGAATAGCACAAATTACATGGAGTCATAGATTGGTTTGAATTGGAAGGGACCTTATAGATCAACTAGTTTCACCTTCCCTTTCATAGGCAGGGACTCCTTCCACTAGATCATATCACTCAGAACCCCATCCAGTCAGGCCTTGAATACTTCCAGGGATGGGGAGTTCATAATGTCTCTGTGCAACATGCGCAGTTCCTTGCCACCTTCATTGTGAAGAATATCATCCTAATATCTAATCTAAATCTTACCTCCTTCAATTCAAGGGCATCTCCCTTGTCCTAGGACAACATGCCCTTGTGAAAAGTCCCTCTATAGTTTACTTGCAGACTGACTTTGGGTACTGGAAGACCACAATGGAGTCTCCTTGGAGCCTTCTCTTCTCCAGGGTGTATAGCCATAGGTCTCTCAGCCTCTCTTTGTAACAGGTGCTCCAGACCAACTTAATGGCTCTCCTCTGGACTTGCTCAAATAGGTTAATGTCTTCCTTGTGTTGAAGGCCCCAGAGGTGCACACAGTACTCCAGGTAGAGTCTCACAAGGGCAGACTAGAGAGGGAGAATTATCTCCCATAAGAAAAGTCACCTCACATAAGAATGCAATTCTGTATCAATATACTGCCTTTAAACACTGACTTTCTTTTAATCACATAATCCTCAATTTAAAAAAATAATTATCAATTGAAAAGGAAGAAGATCTTCATAGTAAGAACAGGAAGACCGGAAAATGGATGCTGATTATCAAATAGATACCTTGATCACAGCAGTAAGCTGCTACCAAAACTACCTTTAAGATAAAAGAAGCACTGATAAGACATTGTGAGTGCATTGAAGGATAACCTCTAATTAAGGTTTCCTAAGGATGCTATAATCTTACTTTGGACTTATTATAAAAACTAAGAGATAACTTGGTTTAATATTAGTCTTAGTCAATGACCTATCCATGTACATAATCTTTCAAGATTTTAAAGCTCTGCTATGGACAGGTTTATCCTTCCAGTGAAAGGTTCTCCACATTTTAAATGGTAATTGCACTGGAAATAAAATATTTTCTCATCTATTATTTGGCTTCACTGAGTTCAGTGTCTGTATCCCAGACTAAGACCTGCACTAATCAGAGACACATATTACATATTTACTTCAATTGAAGTACAGACACCAGGCAGGTAAACTCCTAAACATGTCCAATTTAGGACCTCTTCTTGATAATCCACTATTAGCCCCCATTAAAACTGACATTTCAATACATTGTGTAGAATCTACCCTGCCTTTCAGTACTGACATGGACACAGAGAAAGGTTCTCTGTGTATTTTTTTTAAACTAAAAGTCTATTTACCTATTAGTGATTATTATTTTTTTTAACCTAGTACATGAGGGTACAGGTTTAGTTCAGCTGAAAGCACAGTGCCTGTTTCAATATTGAACACCAAGGCTTTGATTATTGGCAGGTGGTATCTCTTTCTCCCTAAAGAAACTTGGGCTCCACTGTGATATTGAAAAATATCTGTATCTTGCATGGACTTGTGGGCACTGCAAATGCACTAGGTAATAATTAAGATCAAGCCATCTAAATAGACAAGACACTAACATTAGTAGCCAGCTATAAAAAGAGTAAGGTTTTTTAGTTAATTATGAAGGAACAAAGCCAATGAAAAATAAACTATATGGCAATAATTCACAAGAATTTATATGAATATATGATTAAATTGCTAATGTGACCTTAGAAAAATGAACTCCAAGAACATACTGGAGGCATGAATAGAGGGGAATACCTTACCAACAAATCAAATTTCTTGCTTTACAGACCTTATTAGCTTTATTGTTTCTTGAACCCCTTCACTACAGCCTTAGCTTCTGAGGTTTTTACTACCTCTCAAAGTTTAAAATTGCAGAGCTTGGATCTGTGATGGGCCCTCAGTCAGCTCTTAGAGGCAGTTAAGCAAGTTTTGAGTCCTCATGTTTCATGAGATCTTACTTCAGAAAGGTTACGTCCCTCCATAGGAGTGATAAGGGATGATATATAGCAAAGATAAACAAGGGGCAGGAGATTCATCTTGACTAAAGGAAGTATTGAAGTCCTCAGCAGAACAGGTAGCATTCTATAGGTAGGCAATGTTATAATATTATAGGGAAAAGCGTGCATAGGTGGAGGAATAGGTACAGGAATATGTTAAAAGTCTAATAAATTTTCATCATCACATTTGGGTAAATAGATGTACATGAATCTAGATTAAATAAATCAGGCTAATAGATAACTAAACTGGGAAAGTTAATATATCTATTGAGAACTGCAGTGAGTTCCTATTATTCTTCCTAACTGATTTTCTGTTTTTAATATCAAGGTGCTAAATTGCTGTCCTGAACTAAGAGGGAGAACAGAAGGCATGGCTGGAGAGACCATGGGCTCTTCTTCCCTGATAAATAAGCTGCACGTATGCTATGCTAATGCTTGTCCACACAAATTTGATGTTGTAAGATAATGCATCTTGTTAAAACCTAAGGTTTCATTAAAAATTAAGTTTTAACTGTTAAAAGAAAAATTAAAGACAAAAATTCTAGAATTCAAAAGTCCGCTGTTCCTATATCAGAGCATTACTTATGGAATAAAACAAAATCTCTTTATGATATATATCATTAAATGGCAATGAATTTGTCCAGAGAGCTTCATTCTCTAATACTACCTCAAGCTCCTTTGTACCTTTGAATTTAGTCTTTTAGTTACGCTAGTAGGTATAGGTAGCTAAGCAGAAATAACCATCACAGACACACCATCGTATTCATTGCTCTGATCCTTTGAGATCAGCGCAGTTAACATTTTTCAAACCTCATTTGCAAAGTGCTTTATGTGATCATAATGTTACTGTATGTTAAATACAGCTAAGACTGACATAGTTTAATGCTTCATAAAGTTGTCAGACAACCACACATAGGAAACATATCTGACAAGGTGATCTGTACATCATTGCTCAGGGTGATTTGTGTTGAAGATTTGTAATTATATTCCTTTCTTTTAGTATGCTCCATGACCATCATGCATAACAACATGCCATCAGCCCTCAAGCTTCAGAGCAATACTAATTTTGTTTTATCTTTCTACTGACCTAGGAACAGGCAACACACAGTAGATGCTGATAGTCCAAAGAAGAGAAAGTAAATACTGAAGTCTGCTTTACACTGTGGCTCAGAATTCATACATCAAATCCTGTTAACTTTCGGGGACCTGGAACTCTTGGGAAGGCATCAAAAGAAAAGTAAAAAGGGGATGTGCTTTGAACAAAAGCTTTATATTCAAAGTTCATATCATCTGCTTGTTGCCTGTGATTAGGGATTCATTGCCCCAGGATGCCTGTCTCTGACCTGGTGCATGGTGCTGTCCTGATTTTCTGTCTCCGTGAGCTCTCTGAGGCTCAGCTCATATGTTTCCTGTTATGTAACAAAAATATGAGTTTCAGTTCACTGAAAAAAACAGAACAGGTGGAAACCAAAGAAAGATTCAGGTCTAAAGGAGAGAGGTGTAGATGCTGGAGTAATAAAATAAAACATTCCAATGCCAAAAGCAAAAAGAGCTTCCATCATGAATTTAGTTTAAGACAAAGATAATTTTGCTAACATAAATTTTTAAAGATTTAATTATTATTAAGCAGGTTACTTTATAAGTCAACAAGAACTGTATTTCTTATATATGAAAACAATTGTAATTATACTGATACCAGTTTATTAATATTTTGGAGAAAATGCATCAATTTATGTAGAATTTATAAAGGTTTGACAGAGGCATTAAAAATACTCATTAAGTATCATAGTTAATTACAAGTTTAAATAAGTTGAAAGATGCTTATTACAATCATAGAGCTCCCAATGTCTGATATTTTCATATCAGACATGCTATATGCTACCACATTCACAAATCTTTTATAACACCTTTGCAAATGGCAATTTAAAAATAAAGCATATCCACTATATGCTGTCTGATATTTAAGCCCAAGGAAACATATTGAAAATTTATAGAAATTAAATTTGGGGTTTAGGCCAGTTTCCTTGATGTTTTATACTTTTCATTTCCAAACATTTAGCAGAGATGAGTTTGAAACTTAAAGCTTCTCATCTAAAAATGTGTTTGTTCAACAGTAAAATGGCAGACAGTCTTTGTTATAACTGTTAGCTGAAGGACTTGTAAGATACTTATAAAAAGGGGTATTTTAAAATCAGGGTTTGAACTTTCTTCTGCTAGAATAGACCTTTGGGGACAGCAGTTTTACATCTTTTTGACAAAGTTTGGTTACTTGATAGAAAGTTGCTTTTTGCTATAACTTAGCTGAAATTCTAAGTGCTATATAAAGACACTATGTTGTACTCAACTATCTGTACCAAATTTTTTCTGCTGATACAGTGGGGCTCAAAAAAAGGGAAAGGTTTCTTATATATATATATATATAAATCCTAAAATACAGATTCCAGAAAGAAAACTCACAGGAATATGAAAAATAAAATTTAATCAGCTTTCTTCACCTTGCCCAATCCTCAAAACAGTGAAGCTGTGCAATCCACCTATATAATTTCAACATTTGATGAGTCAAAAGCCTTGATGTTAAGTGATTCCTTCGTAGAGATATAAACAGTTTATTAATATGAGAGCCTTTGTGTTTCGGAACACTAAGCCCCTGATTAGGCTTCTTTTTCTGCCCTGCTACAGAGTGTTAAGAATGACATGTAAGCAGTTCACAAGGTCAAATCATGTTTAAAATACAGCAGGAGAATCCAACAGTCATAATGCACAACACCAGTGGTTATGGAAGCTACAAGTAAACACTAAAGGGGTGGATTTTCCAAATCTCCTCACATGTCCAGAGACCAGGTTTCAAAAAATCACTTCTCTGATCTGTATGAATAAAAAATCCCCTCTGTATTTCTATCAAATTAAATAGGGGAGCAAATAAACCCAGTACCTTTTATGTGACCTTACTTGTCCATAGGATTATTTTATTTTTCCTGGCAAATTTCTAAGATGCTTTTCTTAGCAGTTGACAGTTTTTAGCATATGAAATGAAACAAGATGCTATGTAAAGTACATTGAAAGAAAGATAAATACATAAGTGGAATGAATAGTTATGACCTGAGAAACACTGAGAATGGAACCACTTTTTAGCAAATTTCAACATGAACTATATTTTAGAGATGACAGAAGTGTTAGGGTATTACACTTTCATATGCGAAGTAGGAACAGAATTGCTCAGAAGTGTCAGTACATATTTCTACCTGTTTCTATTTTTGAAATGTTGGTACAAGTGCAGGTACAGTTAATAACAAATCTGAAATATGTAGGAGTTTGGGTTTTTTTTCTCTTTCCCTTAGAAAAGATATGAAAAATTCATGCTGTTGTCAAAACTGTGCCCCACTGTGGACCAAATAACATTTGTTGGGAAGCACATACCTCTCACAAATGCAACAGAAAGCATGGCAAAATATTCACAGCCATGAGTATGTCACTTTCAGGATGTAATTCTGTAGGGATTTTAAGAAAGAATGACAGAAGAAAAGTTTTTGTGTTTTTCTTTGTTTTGTTTTGTTTTTGTTTCTAGCAAATAATAGGAGAGATTTTAATTAACTCAGAACATGTAAAACAAATGCAATCCACACACCCCCAAGCAATAACCACCATACACAGAACCCAAGTGCCCAAGTGCCTGTTTTTCCACAAAAAGACTAGGTAAATACAAATGTATTTTTAAAAATAGATTTCTGTTTTTAAAATAAAACAAATAAACACCAAAACACTTACAGAGTAGCATGGCCAGATAAATTTAGTCTCCTTCATCTTTGCTTGAAAGTGTTTGTTATTCCACCTTCAGTATGATATTTGCATATTTCAAGAGAAGCCTTTGGTTTTTGTTACTTGTTTATCTGTGAGACACCATTTCTGGCTACCTGATACTTTGCAGACCTAATATAGTTCACATTCAAGCATTAGGAAAAAGAAAGAATAAAGATGATTCCTCTTCCCTTCTAAAAGTATTAGCTCATCTGAATCTTCTAAATATTAGAAAAAGCATAGCAACAGCAAAACCTCAATTATGAGCAAGGTTGCTGGATACCCCAAGCATCTCTAAAGTCTATAGCCTGGTTATATTCTGTCCTAAAATCCTGTTTATTCTGCAAGCCAAGGAGTTCATATGACTGAAAAAATACCTCTATAAATACTGAGAAAGTCTCCCTTCCACAGAAGTTGATGGGATAGTAATGCAAAGATCTGACTGCTGTCATTGAGTTCCCTAGCTGGAGCACAGTTTAACCAACATAATCCAGTTCTATGATTATACTCTGATGCTGAGGTTTGTAAATTACATTTCAGAGGATTTTTGACAAGCTTAACAGCTAAAAATTCAATGTTTATTGAACACATATATGCCATATGTCACATATTCATACAGACTCATTTTTAGGGAACTTTGGAAACAGTTTTCTGTATTCCATTATGATCTTCAAAAGCAGAAGATTAAACATCAGTAATTCTTGACAAGTTAAAACTCCTCATGGAAAGCATGAATCTGTATGATTTTTATAAGTACTAGCTCAAGATTAAAAATCAGGCATGAAATCTGATACTCCCCTGGACATGGTTGAACTCCAAAGTGACTTTTTAGTCAGAGGAACAGTGAACTGATGGATGGCAGCAATTGTGTGGCCTATGTTTATCAATGATGCACACACCATGCATAGCAGTGAGCCTGCTATTTATTAAAAAGAAGCTTATAAAATTAAAGACCAGCCTTTCCACTCTTGGCTCTGAAACTCCCTCTCTGACGAAACAAAGAAATAAAGAAACCCCGTCTCTATTCCTTTCACTGAACTAAAGCGAAAAACCATCTGAAGGCTGACCATGTTGATAGGACTTAGCAGTAAGCTCTGATGTTACCTGCACAATTGTAGAATCAGGCATCACCAGCCACACTGTCCCACAGAAATCTGTTTTGTTATGGAAGAACCTGTGCTTTCAGGCATCCTTGTAATTCCTGCTGATGCACAATTTATGGGCTCAAATAGAGAAAAGAACCACCATTTTCCCTAACTGTGCCTTGGCAAATGGGTACTGGCTGCAACAAAATATTAATACTATTTTCTTAAAGGCTTTTAAACATTTAAGTATTTAGTAAACACTGAAACCAGAAGAAAAGCTTTATTTGCAAGGATGGGAATTGAAACAGTCAACAAGCATCAAATTAATTCTTTACTTGGAGGCCCTAATTTAATCCTGACTATGTTTACATGTAAATTCACCATGATATAAGAACACAGCTTCTTGGCCTCAGAGTTGAAAAGTACCCTTCACTTCAGAGAATTAATCTTTATTATACGCAAAGGAAAAAACTATACAGTGACAGAAATGCTATAGAGCATGCTTTTCCAGCCAAAAGCTGGTAAAAGGAAGATAAAAGAATGCAGTATTCTGTATTACCAGTAGACAAACCATTTCCTTCTGTGTCTATTCTTCTACAGAGGACATAGCATCAGGGATGCAGGAAAGTTCTGCTCTGAAGAAGTAATTCAAATAATGGGAATCTGCAGAGACACTGCCTGTCTCTAGCTTACCTCATCACTCTGCTCCTTGGAGAATCCTGTTCTCAGAAACTACATGATATTTTAAGGAAGCACTCAGAATCCATATCCCTCCTAAATACTGTAATCTGTATTATAATCAGGTGCAACCACTTAAACAGTTCTGCAGTGCTGGAGGAGGATTTTTTTTTAACCTTCCATTATTGCTATCAAAAACAAAGATCTCAAGAGATCTGTGCCTCACCCATCTTCCAGATCTCTCAGGTATATGACTGACTGTTATGATCATCTTAGAATGGTACAAAATAAATCCCCTTCCAATAGATCAGAAAACAAATTTCACCTTCAGAAATTGGAACTTCTAAATGGGATTAACTGCAAAAGACATACAAATGTCTTCTGTGACCTCCACAGGCTTTAGTTTCCTTCTGAGTTCAAAGTTCTTAACTAATAAAAGGTTAATGGGTGAGTATAGCAGGCTTTCAGTTTGTAGTTTTTCCAGACAACTTGAAATCAACAGAGGAATGAAAATTAAATAAATGCAAAAAGTGAATTTTTGGAAACAGATTATAAATCTTCATTTGCATGATACAGCCTTAAGGGAGATCAGATCCCAGAAGAAAAAGCAATTTTAGAAATACACCTGGTTGCAAATCATTAAAAAGCTGAAATAAACCACTAGAAGTTTTGAATCTTAGCAACATGAAGAGCAGGGGTTTGTTTTCCTTGTAGTTCTCCTGCTACATTGAACTTGAATACTTCTTATTTACACCTTTCAGGATTCTAAACTTTAGAAGACTGAAAGATACCCCAATTGAAACCTATGGCTTCAAGATCTGTATTTCTTTATTTGGGCTTATATCATTCAGCTCTGGGTCTGCCAGCATAAGAAAGATAGGGACTTGCTAGGGTGGGTCCAGAGGAGGGCCATGAGAATGACTGGGGGCTGGAGAACCTCTGTTCTGAAAACAGGCTGGGACAATATAATCTACCTCACAATGAGACCTTAAAATCAACTGTATACTGATACCATAATTTAAAAGGTAAAAGACTGAACTGCATGTTAACTTTCTCTGTTGGCAATCTTCCAAACATTGGCAGATACAACTGAAATATCTATCATGTCAACAGAGCAAATTATGGGAGTTTTAAGATCACAATCTGTATTTGCCCATGCTCCTTAAAAACCTGTTTTTTATGCTATAGTAAGGTAGAAGGGCAGAGCAATAGCAAGAATGAGCAATATGGTTATCTGTGCAAATTTTCAAATGTATCTTTGGAGCAGTGATATGACATACCAAGTAACACAAAAAGCCTCCTTTATTTTTCCCACTCTACATTCACTGGGGTATTTCTATAGTCTCTTTTACAAAAGCTTTTAATAATTCCTGGATTTTTCCACTGCCCATGATGATGACAATCTCAGGTAAATATAACAAAGACATGAAAAATAAAATAGGTGGCTAGGTAACCCAAAAATAGAAATACAATAACCCCAAATTTATTACAAAAAATAAATATTGCAATGATTTTTTTATTTTATGTTCTGTTGAAAAATTGACTTATGCATATTATCCATATATATACATATTAATTAAAAAGCCTTTCTTGAAGGATACTTAAGAGTCTGAAGATTCATAGAAGACTAAATCTGAGACAAACATTTTTGACATTGATTTTCAGTAAAAAAACAATCAGTCAGGCCAATCAAATATTTCAAAATTTTCAAAGCACAGTCAAAATATGCCATGTTTCCTCATGCTAGAATTTCCATTCCAGTTCTCTTGAATGCGATAGATGCACTTTTGATGTTTTGCAAAGGGATAACATAATTTTGATCTACACATGCAGCAGTAAAGGGTTTTTTTCAAATATGATTTCATCTGTGTAACATAGAAATTTCCCTTTTTGGACAAGATTCTTTCAAGATTTTTAAGACTTCAGAGAAAACAAAATGAAAATTATGTTTATGTCTCTCTGTGGCCTAGATTATAATGCTCAAATGTTTTTGGGTTTTTTTCACAAAGCAAAAATATTCTCTTAGAAGGAAATTATAGAACAGAAAATTGCTAGCAAGGTTTTTGTATTTTTTTTTCTCTTTTGATATTAATAATCTTTAGTTATTTTTAACAGAGTAATATGTTTAGAGAAAACAGTTGGCAATTAATATACAGATGTAGTGAGGATTGATATTCAGGCTACTGTATGTTTTATGAAATGGATAGGGAAGGAATGAAAATTATTTTCCAACACAAAAGTGCATCTTCGTGACTTAATAGGCATTGCTTTTTTATATGAATTGCTAATGGCACTCTCAAGAGTATAAAGTCCATTGTATGAATTTAGAATTAAAGAAGTCTATTTTTTATCTTTCAAAAATGTAAACATGTATTTACTTTCCCCATTTTATGAATGCAAAAATATATGTGGGTGATCATTGTTTCTACATGCAGCATTACATAAATTCCAGAATGAGATTATGAATCTACCAAAGCACAAGTGGTTAAATGTCATGCACCTGTATCCTTGCTTCTACAAACCCACCTGTTTTTGACAGCAAAACATGTTTTTTTGTTGTTGTTGTTAATGTTTAAGAGTTCTAGGTTAACATACAAAAGCAGAAGATACAAAAGGAAAACAGAATTGCAGATGTTTCTCTCTACTGAAAACACTTTACAAAATAAATTCATATTCTAAATGTAGACTGTGTGTTTTATTTCAGGATAAGCCTTCTGTTTCACTATGGATGACAATGTTGTACCTTTAAAACAGGAGCAACCAAAAAAGTCTACACAGGAGTGAAAGGAAACTCCCACAGCATTAAGTCCAGGTCCCCACTGTCACAGACAACTATTTCATGCATTACAGTCTCTGGCTACCTCAGATCATATCATTATAAATTTGAAATCAACATATATACATACATACATCTTTGTTAACTTCCAGGATTGAATCCATTTCCTAAGCATTCTTCTCCTATGTTCTCCTTTGCATTACAGTTTTTCCCGTTTTAAAAGTATCCTAAGATGTGTCTGTTTTTTCTCTAAGTCAAGACAAATACTCTTTGGATTCTCTAAATAGTCTCCCTTTACTCTTTTTATTTCCTTCTCTTTTGCAGACTCTCTTTTTTCCCCATTCCTGCTAAAAGGCTGACACCAAGCAAGGAAACAGAATAGAAATAGTTTTTGTGTCATGAAATCAGCAGGAACCTGGGGTTTACTATCTCTGAAATACCAAAGATTCCACTTCAGCCTCAGCATTCAGCTTTCTTTCAAGTTTTTAATTTGTATGAAGCTGGTGGGTTTTATTTCCAATATTAGATAAATTTAAATCTACATTATCAATCTTTTCATGCATAAATTTTCAGCTTACTGCTGGCTTTCTATTCTATTACTTGTCATATGATTTTTCACTTGAAGACGTCATCAGGAAACCTGAGTAACTAGAAGGATCTACTCATTGCCATTTAGGCATATATCAGAAGCAGAGCAAGAGAGCAATTTAGGAACATGTTCTGTATAGAGATACTGGTTTTATGCAGCTTAATATCAGGTCATTGGTCACACCCACATAGCTCAACCAAAATAATCCATCATGATTGTGTTGAAATTTCAAAATAATGTCAAAATTTCTAAGGGATGAGCCAAATACCACTACCAGTGACATTGACTCTTTCTTGTGCATTGAGAAGTATGCTCCACATATATTTGCAGAAACAAAAGAAAGATTATCTGAGAAAATAAACAAAAAAAATCTGAATACTTTATTAAGGAAGATACAGAATAAGAAAGTAGTTTATCAATTAAAACAACACAAAGAAAATGACGAGAAAAGGGGACTTCTAAGTGAAACTTTCTCAACAAAAGATATATACAAATATTTTATTTTCTACTTAGGTTTCTGAGACATTCTTGTAATTACTATTATATGCACAATGTTAACCCAATAAACTGAAGCTCAAACAAAAAGACACTGAAATTATTATTCTTATATAATTGCAAAATGCTTCACCTTTCAGACCATCATGACCTGTATGTCCCTTTCTTGAAGATTTTTTCTCTGTGCTAGGATTACCTTTCCTTGGCTTTCAGAAGTGTGTGGGGAGGGACCTTGTCTTCTAAGTGCTTTAGTGTTTGCCTGTTTTGGTTTGACCTTTTACATTCATCACTGAAGAGGTATGATTCAGGAGATACATTCTTACCCCAGAGTAACTACTAAAACTTTATATTTCACAAAAATATAAAGGACCTGTTTTAAGAAACAGAACAGGTTTAAATCCCTTGCCATCATTACAAAATCCTACTACAACTTTCACAAGACTCTAGGCCTGTATAAATCCTCTTTGAGCTCTTGAAAGTCCTCTTGCATCCTCTGAATGCAATGCATTCTGCATTTCTATATCAAAACTTACAATATTGGACTTCATCTTTTACATCTATTCAGTTTCAACTGAAATGAGTGTTGAATATGCTGAATCAAGAATATATATGATGATCAAGGTATTTTATCATTGTTCGCAAACTTGCTTTTCAATATTAATAGTTGCTAAATAACTTTAAATTCTGTCTCTGCCAGGTGCAATCCTTGTGTTAAATTTTAAATGAACAATATAAAACACACACTGCTGACCAGCAATGTCAAAGAGAAGTTTTAGGTTTATTAGTATTTCTCCTTTTGCAGTTTTCATATTTTAGTGGCTATTGAGGGAACTTAGAATACCTTTTAGCTTTAAAAATATCCCTCAAACATGATTGCACCTCTGTGCTCTTAGGGATGTAAGAAAATGAACAATTTGGTACTCAATGAGGTTAGGCTAACTGGATAGGACATAGAAAAGTGTTGGATACGACATAAGAAATTGTCAGACGTGTTAGGTACTGAAAGGAGAAGCTGACAAAAGCTACAGATAGTGCCAGATGAGGGATGGAAAATTTCAGTGCATAGGCAGAGCAAAGTGTGAAATAGTCAGGCTTCACAGGCTACTGGTCTGTGAAGTCTGGAAAGCCTTTGGAGAGTGAAGTCATGCAAGGCCAGCAGAGTCTTGGTAACTCTTTCCATAATGCTACATAAGCAAAAATCATCTAGATAGCAATATCAGAAATATCAAATATGGGTGTAGATGCAGCAAAAAGGGAAAAAATGGGGAGAAAGTAGTTACTAAAACATTGTTTACCTGACAGAAGAGCAGAGCAGAAAATGGCAGGTGGCAAAAAGAGAGTCAGGAAAAGGAGTAATTAGAAATGTGAACCACGTGATTAGTGCTATTTAGGGGTACTTACTGGAGAATTCTGTCCAGTTTCAATCGGGACAATAAAGTCACCCATGTTCTGATCATATTGCAAAACCATACCTGCATCCCCATCCAGCAAGGGAAGCAAGAAGTTGCTGAGAAGGGTCCACGGTTAGCAGGAAGGCTCACAGACAAACAGAGTGAACATACTGGTATTGCTGTTGGTGCCTGTGACAGCATCAGCATCTGAGCCACCCCATCCTAAAATCTACAGACTCACAGGCATCAGAGTAGTTCTGTGGCATTCAAGGACTGTATTATGAGGTTTGGTTATCAATAGGATCCCTACGCAACATTCTTACACATAATGTCACAGGGCAGCATTCTTGTCTCAGGATGTGATGCTTCATGAGACTTACAGGAATATTTCTTCCTTTGAATCTGCTGTGCATTTCCAAACTCCAGCAAGTATAAGCATTAGATGCCTATCCTTTAAGCATATCCTTAAGGAGCCAAACTATTTGCCAGGAAATGGAAGTACAGAAAGTTTTTGAAGTACAGGGAGATTTTTGTCCACACTAAAAAATCCAAACCACCTCATTATCATAACATTTTTTCAACAAGACAAAGGCAGAACTGACCACTTCTTTCTGAATTAGTGGGAAGCCAAATGTAACAGTCTTAACCAGTCCAGACACATACAGTGAAGTGACACGTTTTTCTTCCTTACTATCTGTTCCTTAATATGCTTAAAAGCACAGATCATCTCCAAAATCTGAAAAAGTCACTGAGAGAAAAAGGTTCATCACCACCCATGCCTAGATGCTATTCCTACCGGCCATTCTTACACGCAACCTTTAGGGTCTGTAATGAGAAAGTGCAGGGGGTGTCAGCGCGATGGCTCTTGTTGCTCATCTGTAACAAACTGTGTATTTTGTAACAGCACTGAAGAAACCTGAGAAACACTGAGAAAGTATGTAGCAGAGAACAAAACACAGGAGTTAGGAGAGAGAAACAGAAAGAGATTAAACATCCACTCGTGCATATAAGTGAACAGCTATTTTAACTACATTTCGTTTACATTCAGCTTCCAATTGGTTACACTGACTAGTGCCTTATAATGAGACACACAGTGCATTTCAAAATACAGTCTCTGTATTTTGAGCGTAAGACAAATGTCATCTAAGGAAGTCAAATACATATAACCCTATACTGCAGCAGAAGAGAACTCCAAACCCACCCAACCCCCCCCCCCCAAATCTCCCCATAAAATAAATATATAAATATTTGGGTTTTTTTTTGGTTTTTTTTTTTAATGGTGTAAATACAGACTAATTTCAAAGTAAAGAACAGGCAACAGCCTATTAAATTGAAGTATAATAGCTTTCTTCAAAGTCTTCTGGCTAGGATATTAATTGCCTGTTTGGAATAAAAACAATAGCAGAAACAGGCAGTGTGAAGCTAATTTACTTATCACATAGATAATTTTCAAGTGAGAGAGGCATAAATGGCATCACTTGCTAATTTTTAAAATTAATTTATGCCTTTATGAAACATAAACACATTATGGACAAAACTGAGACTGTGTAAATGAAAATTAGTTTTGGCACAGAGTGGTATAAAGGCAGGGTTGAGACTTGGATATGACTGTTAATGAAACCATAATGCAAATCAGCATAAAAATATATAAAAGGTGACCTAACTAGACACAGATTTAATTTGCACAAATAATTCTAAACTGAGTATATAACTAATGTAATTCCTGAGGTCATTCATGCAAAATCTATTATTCCATCTTTATCAACAGCTCAACAATGTCATTATTCAGAAGATGGATACTGTTTTAAACGGTGCTCTTTCCTGAATGAAGATTCTACTTTAAGGTATCACATTAGTTTAAAAAAAGACAACTTCTCTTTCACTCTCTGCATGTACAATGGGCATAAAATCCCATCAGCAACCAGATCATAAAAACAACATTAAAATATTATAAAAATATATTTATTTTCTTTATTTACAGCTAGTAAGGAGGGCTTGTGACCTGTAAACACCTAGCTTGCCACAGAATTAATGAATAACATTTTGGAAAGCATTAGAATACATGCATTTAAAATACCATTTACTGTACATCTTGCATTTTTTATAGTCCTACACTCTTTCACCATTTAGCAGGAAAATAAAATATAATTAATAATTAAATATATAATTGATGCCCATCTCATTCATTAAGTTTGTACCCTATAACCAGAGCATTCACTACTGTAATTAGGACATGTAAAAAAGCTTATATTACTGAAAGATTGAACTGCTTCTAAGCCAAGGAAGGGAATAGGAGAGCTAAGGTGGTCAGAAGCTTAGTGAAGGTTAAGTGAAGCAACTGTAACAACAGCTGGCACTGTTTTTCTACTTTCCTGAGAATATTAAAAATGAGAATGGTTATTTATCAGTAAGGTGATAGCTAGGGATACACTGGGATATTGAAACATGTCTCTTGCCATTCACTAATCATGTGTCTGGAGAAAGGCAAAAACTGGTTGCTGTGAGACTGAGAGCACTTTTCACCCTCAGATGCAGCATATTCATATAGTCTACATTCTCCAAGTTTCTCTTTTGTGCAGACATGCAAGTCCAATCCCTTTTTTTTTTTTTTTTTCTTTTAATAAGAAGCAGGAAAACTTTAGTATTTTTCCCATGTTATTCAGTTTCTTATACACTAGCAAACTACCTGTGGAATAAGAACCATTCTGACCAGTTTGTATTCAAAGAGGTCAAATATTTATGGAAAGTATTTTCACTGTAGTCTTTCTGCAGAAAGAGAGACTGAGCTTTCCCTTAAGATTGCCTATTAAAATGTTGCCTGTTCTCATTTTTGAAAGTTAGCATGCCCTAAGGACTACAGCTGTTTGGAATTCTGCAGAAGGGCTACACTGGCACATTTGGAATGCACGTTTGTTTTTTCATTGAAAATAGTATTTACTTTCATTTTTAGGTATAGGATAAGGTCACAAGTTCCTTATCAGCTATTCCTTCAGTAAGATTCAAATATAAGGATAGAAGGATGAGGATTTTGAAGAGAAGATCAATTAAGGTTTTTATATTTAAAAAATCTTTGATATAATAAAATTCCATTTTCAATTATTTAGGCCATAAAAAATATAATTATTTTCTCAAAAATGTTTTGTGATAATTGCTTACTTCAATTTACTACTTTTGTCTTAAAAAGGTTTCAGGGTAAACAATGAAGATTTTTAGAAGGAAAGACAAAAATAAATAAAAAACTTGTCTGCTACAATAGGGGAGAAAGCAATTGTAGTGATTCAGAAACTTCTGAGTAAAATTCAAATTAGGTAGGAAATTAATAATACAATTTGTTCCTTAAGTTTAAACATTTTTTCCTACTTTTACCTATAAACTATTATTCAGAAAAAAACAGAATTTGTGCTTGACCAAAAAGACTTGATCAATATGAATGCTAAGATTTCAGAAAAAATTGTGCTGGTATACCTGGTAAACCCAGAATCCATTATATAATATATAATTAGAAAGAATGAAGCTATCCCTAGAAGGCAAATTGGTGATCACATTTATGAGAATGAAGACATTTGTTTTTTATTTCATTTTGGTTGCTGCAAGACAAGGACTCCATCTCTCATCTGCTGTTTACTTTTTCCTGAAAAGCAAACCGACTTATTCATGTACAAAAAGGAAGGAACTGGATATACACTTTGGAAAGAGAATGAAAAAAATAGCGTGGAATTAAACCATTATTAAATTGAAGTTGTTGATGGTAACAGCAAAAGTGTGAGTGTGGAAGGAAAGACAGAACTGACTATAAATGACTAAAAGTGAGAGTTAAGTACATCAGGGAAGGCCAAGAAGCTAGGGGTACTGGAGAAGGGAAAAGTCTCTTAACATCTCGCCAAGTGAAGGCTGAAATTTTGGAAGGATTATCTTGCTGAAGCCATAACAAGACTGAAGGTGAGGGAGATGGATACACGACAAATAAGAAAAGAATCTGTTGTGCAAGAAGAATAACATCAACTAAATAAAACCAAAAAGGTAAAACCCTGGGGAAGAAATATGTTGAGAAGAATTGACTGAAAGTAGATAATAGCATCAGAGGTAGGAAGAAGCTACAAAATCATGGAGAAGAACAAGAGGAAGGTGGATAATATGCCCAGGAGGAGTCAAAGAAGGAGCACAGACCTAGCTGGAGAAATAGTAAGCTAGAAAAGAATTCAGTCTGGCTAGGTGGGAGGGTACAGTCAAATGGGCAAAATTCAGAATTCAAGATCTGTTTAGCAAATGGGGTAGCAGACAACTAACTCAGGCAGCAACAGAAACAGAAGAAAAAACTCTGAGTAACCACTTTTTAAGTATGCATGGGCCATTTTGTGCACTAAATGAATTCTTGCAAGGTATATGGGCACAATCATTATTTAATTAGAGAGCTTCTTACTGCATATATCAAATGGTGCCAAACTAAAGTTATAAAAACCTTAAATGCCTTAGATTTCCTAATATCTGACTTTGCAGTCATAGCAGCGTTTTAAATGCCTAATAAAAACATGAAGTGTAATCACAACTGGAAATGCAACAGTGTTAGTGCATTGTGATGATAGCCTTATTGGACAGAGTGCAACCTCAGTGGGTTTTTTCCTAATCTGAGATCTTCTATCAGTTCTTGAGAAAGACATTTGAAATCTCTTATCTGTTCAAGACCCATAAAGAGTGTGGGTTTTAACTCACAGTTAATGGGTTAAAAAACCACAAAGATTTCTCCAGACAGACTTCAGTCAAACCACAGCAAATTCCTAACTGAAAAAATAGGTCCCTTTAAAACAAAAATAATAAAAATACATATAGTGCCCTCTTATACTGACTTGAAATCACTGCAAAGGAGAGAATATTAATTGTTCTGCAAAATACAAGCTGCTCAATAATACACTAGGGACGATTATTTTCACCAAAAAGTGTGTTATATTTCAGAGCAGGAGCAGGTTAAACTTCTTTGGTGAATATCCTGAAAAGAATAATTCAGAGCAGTAAGTCAAAGAACACACACACATATAAAAAAGACTATGGTCTAGAAAATTTTTATATTGTGATATTGGCACATAAGACAATAATGGACCTTTTATCTTGAAATGAGATTTTTAAAAAAAAAAAAGTTTTGTTGCTTTTTTGAATCTCATTCCTCCTGTGATTGGAACCCCTCCCAGTCACCTTATCTGAAAGACAATCATGAAGCATTTTTTTTATTTTTAACAGTTGGAATCAGTGACTTAGCTAATTACACCTGTCTTTCTCAAAACATACTCAGAGCACTGGAAGCAAATTGACCTTTTGCAATATTCAGCTGACAGTGGACTAAGCCTCTATGATTCACTTTAGTTTTTGTTTTATTTATATGAATAAATATTTAGATGTAATTATTGAGGTATGACTATTTTCTAGTTCATTATAATGAACTTGTAAGCCATGATTCAATGACAAGTTATTTAAATCTATATCAGTTAAGGCTATTACTTTAATATTTTTTCTTGCCTCTCATTTTCTTTCTCCTGTGCTGTAAAATACTAACTCATCCATTGGGCTGAAACATCTGCTTCAGAAACCACAGCTGAGAACTTGATCATAGAGGAGTTTCAGAATAAAATAATATTTTTAGAGGTCTCTTTCTAAATCTGCAACTTGAATACAATAAAATTGTTACAGAATGTTTTTGCAATGTAAAATCATGTAAAATCTTCTTGCCACAATGCCACAACAATGATCATATAATGTTCTTTCTCTAACAAGCCTCAAATTTTTTCTGTCTCATGGAAAGCTATTTTCACACTAGAATCATAGGTTATGCTTTATCCATAAACACACCTTGTTGAACTTCAAAGCTAGCCTTTACCCCTCTTCTTTGTATTTGCTACTCTGTGGTTAATGAAATTTCAGTCAGTTCTTTGAAACTACTCATGAGGCTGTGCTCTAAATTAGCAAGTTAAAAAAAATATAATAGCAGGTGAAAAAAAAAAACAAACCAGATTATCATTCATATCTGAGAGCCCAAATAGAAGATGGTTCCACAAACAGCTCCAATGTTAAAATGATGAACATGACCAGGAACTGAATGGAGACATCTGCCTTTGCCCTCATAAAAACTGCAAGACTTTTCCCTAAATAACATAAGAAAGTACACATGTACTTTCACTAATTTGTACACACTAATTTAATGATTATTATGCCAGTGGGAAATCAGACAGTGTGCAAGCCTGGACAATGCATGATGCCTGTAACCTGCTTTCCTCCATCCATGAGATTAAGCCTAGCAGAGATAGACATAGGTTCAGTTGCACAAATATGTTTTCCTGTGCCTAGGAAAAGTGGTAAAAATACACTAAAAAGGCAGGGAGGATCACATTGAGGAACTCAGAAAACACTTTTAAGATGACAGTGATAAAAAGTCAAAGGAAAGTAAGCTTTTGTTACAATTCTGATTGAAAGAAACTTGAAAATGTAAGAAAAGAAACCGTCTCTCTTGCCTGGTTCCCACTGAGCCGGGGCAAAGGGACTCTGGCCATTCAGAACAAACAAAGGGGCTGCACTGGAGGAACAGAACACTGAATCAGTAAACTGCAGCAACCATCTCTGCTTTGAATGGAAATAGACTGTAAGCCTCTAAATTCCAGCCAAGCATCAGGACAATCACTAGGGTGAGGTTTTTCATATTTTGACACCAATATCAGCCATTTTTATACAACAGAATAATATTTAAGTGACATGATTAGAAAAAATGTGTGGGATCTGTAAGCAAAATATTACCATTCCTTTTTAGTGCAGAGCTCCATTTCATGTGTTGCTTTTAATTTAGCAGCCAACTGAGAATGTATACTTCCTTTGGTTTTAATCTTATTTTATTGATTCTCTCTTTTTCTTTTCTTTATAAAGCACCAAAAAATAAGATGCTGTAGTCCTTCATACAGTATGTAAAAGACCAGTATAATATTTCAAGTTCACACATCACTAAGATAATGAGGTGACTTGCTTACTGCTGCTTTGATTTAGGTGAATTGAAATATTTTATTTCTCAAGTATGGAAAGTATTGCTTTTCCTTTCAAACACACAAAATATAATCTTTAAATTATGCCAAAAGGAAACCAAAACAAGCAAAAATTTCATAGATGTTAAGCCTTTATCACACACAAAAAATAAAAGTCAAGAAGACTGGTCTGCTCATGATAGACATTATGAAATGGTTACTGAATTTTCAAAAAACCAATAATTTTCAGATGATCAAATTTGACATCTGCATAATATGGAATAAAATTAATGCATCCAAATCAAAGTATTTCTTCAAATTAAATTCAGGGAATTTCTTCCAGATGTAAAGAGCAGTCTTTAAAGGCACAGCACAGAAGGCAGAAAAAAGACGTTAGAGTGTATGGCTAGATTACAAAAGCCAATACATCTCTTTAGTTACAATAATTTCACAACAATACAGCAATGGGGTAAGCAAGGCAACCCTATACTGAAATGGAACACAACCATATTAGCATCTTTCCTTTCCATTAGATGGATATGGTTTAGATATCACAGAACATCCTGAGTTGGAATGGACTCACAGGGATCAGCAAGTCCAACTCCTGGCCCTGCACAGGACACTTCCAAAGTCACACCTGAGAGCATTGACTGAGAGCATTGCCCAAATGCTTCTTGACCACTGTTAGGCTAGGTGCTGTGATCACTTCCCTGGGGAGCCTATTTCAGTGCCCTACCAGCCGCTGGGGGAACTTTTTCTAATATTCAACCTAAATCTTCCCTGACACAACTTCAGGCCATGCCCTCAGGTCCTGTCTACTGATCACCACAGAGAAAAGATCAGTGCCTTCCCCTCCTGTTCCCCTCATGAGGAAGTTGTATCTGCAATGAGGTCTCCCCTCAGTCTCCTTCAGGCTGAAAGACCAAGTGACTTCAGCTGCTCCTCAGTGGCTCCTTCTCAAGGCCCTTCACCATCTTTGCTGCCCTTTGGATGCTAATTGCTTAATCTCTTTTTATACTGAAGTGACCAAATATGCTCTTCATTAAACCACTAGTGGTATTTTCCTTCTAGAATCATAAGGAAAGCAGAATGGGGAGATTAATCTATGATAACAGCATATTATGCAGAAACTCTGATGTGTCTCTCCAATATTATAGCAGTACTTTTTTTCTTTTGAAATTTTCTATCTTTTGCTCCCAAGAACAATTAAATCCCAGTTTCTGGGTTCAGTTAATCAAATTTCATCTTTGCACCTCTTCTTCTTCTAAGTATAAACTTTAGAGCTAATTATATTAGGGTTTAGGATCCTTTTCCATTTTTTTTAAAGCCTTAGCTTGTTGATCAAGAATTAGTTGGCTAATCTTAGCCCAAACAGACTCTCAAAATTTGTTACTTATTTTCAAAACTACAGGGTTAGAATAGAACTGCTGACATACTGGTATAATCACCAGTAAAGAGTGGGATATGATTTAGAGATGTGCATATCTTCTGGCAGGGGGAATTGCTTACAGCTTTTGACACTGCTTAATTGTCTAATAATCATACTGGAACAACTGTAGCTATTGTCTATCTTTCTAAAAAGCATATATACACCAAAAACAGAGTTTCATCTTCTAGATTCAAGAAAAACAAAAGGACAGAAAAATCTAAAAGCAAAGACAGTCATGCTGAACTGTTCTTAGTCATGCTAATTCTGGAAAAGAATTCTCATTGCTGTAGCACAGGCTGCAAATGACATTTTTCCTACTGCAAAAGTTATCAGCAAAACACAGGAGAAATGCAGCATGCAAAGAAACATCTGTGCATACATGACTTGCACAGGGAGCAATTGTTTCCTTTTATGGCAGTGACATTGCAACACATCTGCTCTGATGGAAGTAGAACAAAAGAAGACACCATGAAAAAATATATGAATACAGACTGTACCTGGCAAACACATAAGTATAAGCACCAGTGATTATTAAGGAGCCTACTTCCCTTCAGAATTTGCAGTAGTGGAACAGCTGTGGTGATTAAAGAATGTAAGGACAACAAAATCCATATGCAAAGATAATAATTTTCAAAAAATGATAAAATTAGAGAATTGGGTACAATTTCAGGCTTGGAGCTAGAAGAATGGACTCATCTTGAATTTTTGCATTTTTTTTTGTTTGTGTTTCCCAAATGAACCAGATGTTCTAGTTTGAAATATGCACATATAAACAAAGAAAGGAATGGCTGTTCCTGCATTGTATAGCAGCCTCTTTTTGGTATTATCACAGTGAGTCGCTGGTACTAACCCTGAAGTTCCTATTCCTCATGAGTCTGCTGAAGGAAAGAACAGCAGACCATCCAAGCAATCTCTGATCTCATCTCTGTCACCAGCTGAGCTGAATTTCTCTTGTGGCAAACCTACTCTCTCTGCCCAATGTGATGGGATAACTGATTAAACAGGACTATTTATTTAGCAGATGCAGTGAAGTTTCTACACATCCAGAGACAGAATTTCCTCAAATCTACAGTACAGTACTGTTCAAAGTTCATTCAGACCTCATTATTTTTTAACAGAGCATATAGAAATATGGAGTTCAGAGTGGAAGTTTATAGAAACTATTATTCTATCATTTTATTAAATAGACTTTTGCTTACTAGTGTATCATTATTAGCATACCCAACATAAATGATACATCTTATTCAAAGCCACAATTCATTCAAATGATAAATAGGTTTTGATTTTCCCAGAAGTGTGATGAAATTATTGGCTATTTGGCTGCAGGTTTCTAATTTTGCCTTACATGTGTAATTGGACTTCAGCAGAAAACAGGTTAAATATTATAAGGTCAATATAACACTTTCTATGCTAAAAGAATAATATCTGTTTTTAAAAATAAAAAGTTTCCTTCCAAGGTGAAAAGATGACTCAAAATTTTGTTCTAACTCTAAATAATAAGAAATGCAAATTATAATCTGTGTTTAGCCAAAAAATATAAACACTTATTTTTACCCAGCACTGTATTTCCTTTTGCTTAAACTTTTTTTTTTTACTATATAAATAATTTATATGGTAAAGAATTATGTAAAAATATGTTAATGGATTGGTTTTTAATGAGCTGTTGAGAACTAGGATACTTATATTTGAGATGTTTACTCTTAGGAATACTCTGAGTGAGATAGCAATCCCCAACATGTATTTTGTAGTTACAAAGAAGTGAAACAAGTCTGAGGTAATGGAAAAATTTCCATTTGAGTTTTCTAAACCTCTTAGGAGTTTGTGCAAGCCCATGCTTGTTCACACCAGTTCTTTTCAGACAGAACATAAGAGAGTATATGCTGTATTGTGCCTGTAAGTGAAATTCAATCTAATGAATCAGTGTGAATCTACTGTGAGAGCAAGAGTATTTTTCAGAAACAGTGAAAACCAAATTCAAAGGTAATTACAAAGAGTTTCTAAAGGGAAACCATGTTGTGAGATACAAAAAGACACTTGAATGTGAATTAAAAAAAAATTAATTTGCCTAAGACAGAGTAAGTACTGGAAAATTTAGAAGTATGAGTCATGATCCACCTCTCCATGATAATACCATTATCTAGCAGTTGGCTGCACTGTACAGTGCTCAGTGGAATGGACCTGCTGCTCCCTAAGAAAAAGCTGCCTCTTACTTTTGTTATGATGACATCAAAAATTATGTGATGTTTACAATGTTAAAATATACCACTATTTATGGGAACATGATATACCTACTACTGGTTAATAACATTTAATGGACACTGCTATTTATGGAAATGTGATATATCTATTACAGGTATTTGCAAACCAGTAGAGGTTAACCTATATAGCTGTTCATCTACCTGTAGCATCTAAGAGAATTTCAGTCCCATCTTCACCCATCAGTACATCCCAGATAATAATGTGTAGCCCAATGCAGCAAATATGGGTGAAAAAGTCCACTGTTTTTTTTTACATATAAAAAGAGAATAATTTATAATGCTGAGTTATTAAAAAGAAACCCTGATAAACTTTTTAATTCCTTGCTAAAAACTCAAGAAAATTAATACACACTTGACAAACATCAATTTTAGTCTTTTCAATAGCCTTGTTGGAAATAAAAAGGAAATTAAAAGGAGCAAAGAAGTAAAAATATACTGAAGATTCCAGACAGAGAAGAACAACATTTTCTGGGCAGAAAATAAAAGTAATAATGGTAAAACACCTTAAATCCATAGAGTAGATGAAAATATGGATTTTAATGACCCATATGCCCTCAGAGGATAAAAGACACAGTATGTGACAAAAGATCAATGGATGTTCATATTTTAAGACCTTGCTAACTGGACTGGGTAGAAGAGATAAAAGAATCTATGCAAGGGATGGAAAATCTGGCCCAAAAGATAGGAAGCCCAGCCTGGCAAGAAAATTAAGGCTAGTGAAAAGGTCTGTAAGCAGACATAACAACATATTGGTTGCTGAGCTGCAAATAGTATTGCTCAGGAAATGCATCTTAGTAATTATAGTAGGCTTTGTTTGGGTTTGGGGTTGTTTTGTTGTTTTGATTTTTTTTTCCACAAGTACAAATCATCAGTGAATAAATACTAAGACATTAATGCACTATGAACAAGCAGGCAAACTTGAATTTGATTCTAAGTTTAACTCTGCATTGTAAAAATGAATCCAAACAGTTATGTTGCAACATGACTTTGCCAAGAAGAGAAAGAATACTAAGAACCAGCATAAATTTTTGTTTTTATATATTACAGTTGTGAATTCAGTTCTGCAGGAATACACAGTTTTACATTCAGGACTTGATGGGACCCCTTCTAGTTGCTACAATCTGGACCCAACAGAGTATTATGGTTCTATTGATTTATTCTTCTGAATTATAGTCTGAAGTGTTGCATGGCCAGCTTATATCCCCTTATTACTATCCCAATAATTATCCTTACTCTTAAAATGCTGTTATACCTCCCTGATGGCTACACTACTGAAGTACTTTTAGAAAATTAATATACTTTTCAAAATTTATTTATGCTTGTGAAACCATCCATGTTGTTAAAATTAGCATGTGTCTTTATATTTTCAGATTTCTTCTCTCTTAGTTCCCCTAACACTGTTTGGTTGGTTTTATTCTCCGTTACATATATAAAATGAAGAAGATGAGAAGCAAAATACTATGAATGGAAAAAAAATATGGAGAACTGAATGTTAGAATAAGGTGTGGTCCACAAATGGATTCAAAAATAGATCTGAGCAAGTAAAGAACAAATAATGTAGAGATTTTTTTGGGGAAAGTGAGAGATCAAGAGTCATCAAAATTACAACATTAAGGATAAAATGCTTAAGAGGTTTATTTTTTTACAACTTGGAAATTGAAAACTTTATAAATTTACCCATTATCGCTGATGTATTAAAACCACTGCACTATGTATTGGTCATAATAATGCTGAACATTGTGTCCCCAGACTGAGTACCCATGCTAAAGACAGACTACAAAATCAATTCAAGGATATATGACTGCCACAGAGCACTTACTGAACTAAGGATGTTCTAGCAATTCTAACATCTGAATCTGCAAGAAGTACGACACAGAAAACTATGATGAAGATAAAGGTACAGCAAGACTGCAAGTTTAGGGAGTGTTATCTACAACTTCATGCATGTTTTCAGAAGAATAGATTTCTTATTAATTGCTTGAAACTAATTTTTCTTTTCCATCTTTGGACAACTCTGTCTGACACTTGTAAGCTGTTTCCCTCCTCCTAGCCTCATTAAAAAAAAAAAAAAAAGACAACTTGCTGTTTTATAATACATTTGAGTCAAACATAGAAGAACGCCTAGCAGTTTTGGACCAGTGTGTCCTTTAGACACTGAAGGCATGACTGTACTTCAGCCAAAGGTACTTTTGTATGTCATACATTGATACATAAATGACATGAACCTGCTAGAGTACTACTCATCAGTGTAACACATGATGAAGCTCAGTGTAGAATATGAAAATCATCCCTCAACTTTGGTAAGGAATAAAGTCAGGCCATTTGTCTATACTCAATCTGGCATTCCTGTATCATTCCAGTATTCCCATAATACCCTGATAGAAACACACAAGTAATAATGTCATGTACCCCTTACCTTGGGTAAGGAAAGGTGCAGCTATCAAATAACAACAAACAGATAAACATTTCACATCAGCTATTTGTAAGAACACACAACTTCACTGTAATTTACAAAGAGATACTATGATTCTCCTTATTCCATATTCCTTCACTGCTCTCCACAAACATTTTTTCATGCTGTTCCCTGCTGCTGAAGGAAATAGGCTTCCTTTCATCTTTGCCTTCCAAAGGAAACTCCCTCCTGATATCTCAAGGCTGTAATATACAGCTCTTGCAGAATGCTATAAATGGCTGGGTACATTATCTGGCCTCTGCTACTAACAGCTAGTTGCCTGAATGATCCTTCTCTTCATGTTTTTTGAAGCATAAGCTTCTTCTCACTTTCTTTGCTTTTCGAGGTATAAGGAACCAGCAGTGGAAAAGGTAGGTTTCTCTGGAAACTTAGAAGCAGCAAAATGTAGGGCTTATTCCTCCCACCTCTCACAACAGAAAGCAATTCATGCAACCAGCTTGTGCTTTTATCACACCTTAATTTATCTGAGGCTTTACTGAAGAAGACAATTCCTGGAGAAAAGTGATTACAAGAGGATCTCAGCTACTTCTAAAACAAAACAAAAAAATCATTATTTGCTGTTGAATTCTCAGAAGCCCAAAGGACAAGAAAAGTCTTAAAACCAGTTTCAACCTAAAAGGTCATTTCACAGTGTGCAAGGACTAGGCTCATGATTATAAAAAACATATCTTTTTGTCCTACTCCTCTTAATATTGTTTCATAGTATGCTTAGTTACAGACATAGATTTTTATCATTGGACAATGTATTCTCTTAATGTCTTTATATTCATGAAGTTTGCACAGAAACATTCTGTGACTTTTCCTTCCTGTCAGCTTCACAAAAAATTCTGAGAATCTTGATAATTCCTCTACCACACAGGCAGATGGAATATTGAGCCTTAAGGGTTACCAGCTTGTGGATAAACTCATCTGGTACCTTCACAACCTAACTAGGAGCGAGTTGAAGTTTTAACACAATTTATTAGACTTTGGTTTGACTCCTTTCATTTTCCCCCACCTTCTACATATGCTTTACTTGAGTATTCATTTGGGTTATCCTGATTTGTTGCCAAAATGACTCAGAAGAATGACACTATGTCAAGACTTCAGATGATGGATGAAGTAGAAATGCAGAAAAAGGTGCTAAACAGTAAATATTTTGTTAAAGCCCACTAAACTCTGAAAGGTTTTTCAGATATTCACAGTCAAAGGATAGATTTCCCCATCTGTCTGTGTGTTTGTACTCTGCAAGAGTCTGCATGTCAAAATAAGAAACATTTGGTTATGCTAGTGTTTTTTGATATGTTAGTCAATTACCACACAATCATATATAACAATGATCAGTTTGTGAAAAGTAAATTAATTATTCTCTTAGGATTATTTTTCAAAGTGCAATATGTTTTTCATAATGATAATAATGATGAACATCTGTGTTTAGTTTATTTATTTATACTAAACATTTGATTTTAAGGGACAAAATCTAGTAAAACCTTAAAAATATTCTGTCTGTTTAAGGAGATATATATAGTAAACCCATCAGATTTGGCTATATTATGAATGTAGTGTGTGGCTTTTTCCATGATACCTACTCTTCTAAAAATAATTTTAAAGACTGATTATGGTGGTGTGGGACAAGAAATGTAACTCAGCATATTTTCAATGAGAAAACAACTTCTTAATGTTTGCTTTTACAAAATTAAAATTTGATTAAGGTCATTCCTAATTAAAAAAAAAAAAAACAAACCAAAATCAACAAACTCAGCACATCTTTTTAATGTCCTTTGACAGCACAGAACATTTCACCAGTGCTGAAATACATAAGGATGAGCTAAACACTTACCCAGAACCATGTCCCCTTTCTAAGTAGGATGGTGTATCATGCATTATTCCCACAGTAATTTTATTAGGAATAAGGAATAAAATTGCTAGATCTCTGAGCTGTATCTTTTTTTTCTTTGCCTCAAACAAGAGGAGAAAGGAAGAGATAAAGACTGAAAGAATTCTTATAAACCTTCTGCAGAGCTACAACTCTTCCACACCTTGAGTTTGAGGGGATTGAATGACAAACAAAGGTATCAAGGGATCCTATTTGCTTTGATATTGATTTTAAAGTAAGTGGGGTGCACGTGGTAAGGACTGTGTCCATGTACATGCCTGGGTGCCCTCATGGAGATGTAACCCTTGGAGGGCTTGAACAGATTGGGAATGAGGGAAACCTGCAGAGTTTTGTTTAAACATAAGAACATTTATATCTACAGAAACCAAGCGATTTATTCCAGTAAATTTTTAAATTGTTATGATGTCCTCAATGGCCCTTGCAGGCTTGAAAATTTAGTGCCAATAACATCTTTTCCTGCAAGACCTAAAATACTGCTTCCCCGTCCCTTTTGTAGTGGGACAAGTGAGCGTCCTGCTACATGAGAATGACTGACGTGACATTTCCCTGTAACCTGCCAGACAGTCTCTCAAGAATATTGCTGGTAGAACTCTGCTAGATTTAATCTACTACTCAGTAGACTAGGCAGTGGCAACCTTTTAAAATCTCCTATTTGAAGAATTCCCGACACACGCACACAAAAATAAAAAATAGTTTAATGAATCTGTAACACCGTAAATAAAAAAAAGCACAATATTTTGAATTCCTGTTTAAACTGAAATGAGTAACAGTTTCTATTTTTGCTTGGCCACAGAGACATTCATAAAACTCAACCAGTCAGAGCACATACATATTCTTCTACTGGATATCACTAATTTACATGCAGAAAAAAAATATATATGCTATATTACTTCTTGAAGTAGCAGTACTTCCAGTTTCAAATTAACTTCCTTAATAAAAATAATCAGATTGCAAAGAGAACAGAACTGCAGATCTGAGTCAAATTTTATACCCCCAACCAACTCTTTGCAATGCAAAAACTTCAAATAGTGTGAAATAAAGTTTTTAAGTTGACAGGCTAAATCTCAAAGGATCAAATGATAACAAGTAAGGTTCTGGAGAAGGGCTTTCTGATCCCTGTTGTCACTCCCCCTCACCTGCCTTTTACATTAAATGAATATGGAATGAACTGAAAATAGAACTTCCAGAGGCAGGCAGTGAGTCGTGACAGTGCTGACAAGCACCAGACAGGCATCATTGACATGGTGTGAGCTGCTGTGAATACTCAGAGGAAAGGACCTTGCATGTTCTTGGACCTTTTGCTGCTGTGCTTAGATAATCTGAAGAGTAACTCTCAAAAACTGGGTTTTTTTAAAAAATGGTGTATTGCAGAACCTTTCTCAGAAGAAGTCAGATTGAAATTCTCATTGGATTTAATTTGGCCTGAGATTTTGACTGATTTTGACTTCAGGAATGGAAGTGTCAGCATCATAGCCTTTCTGGGCTCTTAACTACAATGCACAAATTTCTATTGTTTCCAGGGTGAACTGAAGATACAGGGTAGCTATCAAAGATCTCAACTACTCAAAATAACATAATACCACATTTCCTGTGAGACTGTACTGGTTTGAAGTGGAGACAAGATGTTATTTTGGGCTTCTGTAGGCTAAGTGTACGAAACATTACATACAATGGAAAAAAAAATCATCTACTGAAATGTTTCATACCCCATAGCTAGTTCAGGGTGTCAGTGTAACCAGACCTTTAAGTCAATAGATTTCATGTTTTCTTATGATTATGGATATTTAAATTCCTGGTTAAACTTAATGAATGACAAAAAACAGATCTGAGTTGCAAGTTTTGATCCAAACTAAACTTGAGCTATTGAATATGATGCTGTCTTTCTATTCAGCTCTATTGTAGTGATGTCAGTGATACTCAGAAAATTAAATGTTATTTAAGAATACAATTTCTTTGAAATTATGAATAATGCAAGAGGTACGTTCTTTAATTTTACACCTACTACAGTGTGCTCATCACTTTTATGACAATGCATATCCATTTTTCTATATATGAAAACTAATTTCACAGAAACTATTAATAACATTAGGAAATAATTCTACTTTGCAACACTTGGGTGATATAACTGAACATACAAATGTCTTTTCCATAGATAATTAAAATGAAAGGAAAAGTTCTTCTTGTGCATATAAAATATGATACAAGAGAGAGCTGTTAAAGGTACTATAAATATAAAAGCAGCATCAGTACTGAATGTTATTCTGTTTACCATTTAAAAGAGATTTCCAAAATATTACTGAATTCTTTAAAAAATTTTTAAAATTGTCTTCTGTTAGAATTTAATGAGGTTATATCCTTATGGTTTAAAAAAGTTCTGTAGAATTTGAATTTAAGGAACAAACTCCAGAGCTACATATTTAACATAACTATTGTTTAAAAGAAAAAAAAAAGAGGGGAAAAAAATAAAAAAATCCATTACTATTGAGCCTGTCGTTAGAACTGTATACTTCCTTTTCCCACTTGAATCTATATATTCAATGTTGATACTGAAACTGTTCTGAGGACATATTCTGAGGACACCATATTGGACTTCAGACTATTTCCATAAAAATAACACCTAGTTTTAAACATGAAAATAGCTAAGGTATTTTCTTCATTTGTTTGTACATGGCAAATGCCTGTACATTAGCAAAGCTTATTTTCTCTGCATATTCGTTAGTGGGAATTTGACATCATATGCAAGGGAACTTCTAAGGAAGTTGTAGTAACTGAGGAATAAGTAGGACATCTGTGTTAACAAACCAGAGCAGAATAAAAGATTCCATAAATAATCAGTAAAATAAGGAAGTAGTAAACTAGCACATTTCTTTCTAACTTTCTAGCACTTTCTTTCTAATATTTCTACAATAGAAGACATAAAACAAATATAATATTTTCATCTATGTATTTATCTATCTATCTAAAAAGCATGTTTGCCAAAAATCTTTATCCAGCATTGGCTTAAGTCCTCTCCCAGTCTCTATCTGCCTCACTTATATGATCCATCTAACATCTCTTTCCTTGGTACAAGCCTTTTCTGCTCACTCTTAGAAATAATGATGGAATATCAGTAGCACAAAGTAAAACATGAAAATCTTGGGGAAAAATCCTGCTTGTGAAAATCCAAGTTTTCCCATGCATTCCCCTATCACATGACTGTTCAATGGCTCACCACTTACAAAAATCCTGGTTACATTGGCTCTGATTCATGATTACAGGAAAGGCAGGGAGACCTAATACTGAAAATGCCTGATGAACCCTTCAAAAAATGTAATGGACACTCAGTCTTTGTGACAAAAAAGTACTTAAGATGTTGTATCCAGCTGCTGAGCACTGGAGCAATAGGTAAGAACAATGTCTGCTTAGGATGGTGTAAGTGGATTTTTCTTGTTGGATGATTGCATTTCACATATTTACTGCTTCTGTATGGGGTTTTTCATCATTACTTAAAAGCAAAAAGACCTTGTTTTAATTATGAAATAGACTTGTGGAATCTAATAACCCATAACACTGATCAAAGATTCCTGAAATGAGGAAGAAGTAACACTCAAAATTCTAATCCAGCAGAATGGTATATGGAACAGGCTGGACTATAATGCTTCCAGTAACATAATTATTTATTATGAATAGCAAAATTAGTTAATACTATTAACATAATGTTATTTTAATCCTTACTTGCAGCAAGAAACAGAACTCTAAAATGTCACATTTATAAAGCTGAAAACAAAAGTTTCCCAAAGATAACAGCCTGCCACAGGAAATGTTATATTAAAAGAAAGAATGTAACAAACATCATATTCATAACAGTATTTTCCTGCAAACAAAATCAGAAAATAACATTTCATTCCATACTGTACTAGTCAAAGAAAGAAAGAAAGAAAAATGTGGAAGAGGTAAGTGCATTCTTAGTGCTTCATGTTTGTTCACCAGAAATGTAACTCAGGGTTGTCCTGCCAAGGAAAAATGAAATGTTTTAGTAATTTCATTGGATTTTTTGGTTTGGTTTGGTTTGGTTTTTGACTTGTTTCTACAGGGGACTGCCAATAAAACAGCATCTGTGTGTGAGTGTGTATATAGATATATATTTATAAATGTATATATGCATATGTTTAACAGGCACCTGGGAAGGTAAAGAAGGCAGATATGTGTTGGGCTTAGTTCTGTGCCTTTGGAAGATGCTTTAGAAGATGAATGTTATTCACCTGGGACAACATATTCTTGTTTAACATACTGCAAATCTTTATCACACAGCAAATTTGATGAACCATCACTTGTTTCCAACTTGTTAGCAACCAGCCTAAGTCTCCCAAAGATTCCTCTGCACCACATTATTCTTCCCCAGACTCAGGACACTCAAGAATATCAGCCCTGTATTGCAAATTCCAGAACCAAGAGACATAGCATGAGCTACTACTGTTTTCTCAGGTAATTATCTAAGTACCAACACCAGAATGTTTAGAATGTTACTTTCTTCTGCTAGAAATCTCCTTCTAGTACTCTGGGAAAGTTGATTCCACTTGGCAGTTTGTTTTAATGTATGTGCTAATATGCAGAAAATAAGCTGTTATAAAAGCTACAAAAGGTTAATCAATGAAACAGTTATATTTGAGAGCATGCAATATCATTTTCCACCATTTTGAATCTGCAAAAAGAAAGCAAAGATATATTTGTATTTTAAAATAATGAATCCCTCAAATTCATTGTACATTCATATACTTCGTGGAAAAACATAGGGGGAGTGATGACTCTAAACATGTTTTTCTTTAATAAAGAAATACTCTGCAAAGGATATATGTAGAATTTTGTTCTTCTCCTCAGTGAAACAGTGTCTGTGTGGACACTGGTCACTGCTAAAATAAACTTTGTATTTTACTGTGGTTGGCTCACAGTAAGAGAATTGAGATGTTTTTTCTCCCTATCAAATATATAAACTTAATGAATAAGCTTTTTAAAGACATTATCATCTTCCATTCAGCTTACAGAAACCAAACCACTTTGGTTGGTCTGTTTCACCCCAGTGCTCATGCAACGCTGCTTCAGCAACATTTGGAAATGAAAACAATGTGCAAAAATGCCTGAAGGGACTCACCATCTTTTACAATAACAGAGTAAAGGCAGAGCGAGCTACATGCAGCTAGAAAATGTTTTTCTACCCCAGTCAATTTTTGCAGCAGAGTTACCACTTCCATCAAAAAAATACACAATACAGACTATGCCTGATGCCATTTCAAAAAAGTACTTTGATAGAAATTGCTTTTAGTTCTGCCAATGTCAGTAGAAAATGCCAAAGTGCCAAAATACACATCACAGTTGTGCATGACTGTGCTAACCAAAAAATCCCAGCAAGGGCCAAGCTGACTTACAAGAACTGCATTGCTTGTGTAAAAAAAAACAAAATTAATCCTTTGGGCTAGATGCCATTCTGTGTCATTGAAGCAAGCCTGGAGGTCAACAGAAGCAACATGAATTTGCAATGGCATGACTGAAAACAGAATCTTTCTTCTAGCACTTAAATTTTATGCCGCATAAAATATGTATGAATGCTTGACAACTTTTCCTTTCATTATTTTCAAAAGTGACTTTCTCTTCTCTCTAAAATAACACTATCAAACCAAGAGGGACTGCCAGAAATCTGTCACAGATAATAATCTCTTTTCCAGGTTCCTGAATAGCAATGAAAAATAAGATATTGCGTGTCAGTTCCCTACACATAAATTAAAGTTCCGTGCCTGTAATTAGGTTGTGCTTCCCCCGAAGAAGAATTGTGCTTAATATTGTAATGAATTTCAATAATTTTCTTCTAAGTTATAGGCTAGAGATGTTGTGAAACACCTAGTTGAGGATTACTGATAAATAAGAATAAAAATTAAAAATTGAAAAATCTCAAATTACTTGCAAGGACATTAGCTCTATAAAGGCTATTATACCTGGTTTTATTCAAAGTACAAATGCTGCAAATACTGACTTTAAAAGCAAAGAAAATTTTTCTTTCTTTTCCTTGAATTTGGGTAAGATGAAAAGGTGAAAAGGGCACTCACTGGTTTAATTTACATAGTTGATAGTTTCATACCACAGTGTTGTGCACACTGCTTGTAGGCTCTGTACCATTTTTTAAAAACACTGCTACATAGTATATGTTCAAGACCTTTGATCTCCCAATCTGTCCATAAACATTTTTCTAAGTTTACAGAAACTGAATATCTTATGTTCTAACTGGAGACTGAATCTCCACTATTTTTTCTTCTCCCCTCTCTTTTCTTTTTAAAAACCATAACAATTGCTTTTTTACACCAGTAAGGTTTTATGCCCACCAAAGATTTTTCTAAAACAACAAACTTTGAGTAAATGAGGTGATGGCAGAGCATTTTTCCAAATCTGAGAACTTTCCTTTTGTTTCTACATCTGTAAGTCACCTCCTATTCTTCACCCTCTCTGCTGTAGTTTCTTGAGTCTGAAACAAGGCAGGATGTGTTTCTACCATCTTTGTAGCAAGGGCCAAGGAATGATCCATTTCTGACCCCACTATACAGCATGTGGAGGTGTCTCTGGACCAGTACCCTCATTCTGGTGCTTCACCCTGTTAATCCAGATGCCCACACTATGCAACACTGACAGCTCCTGCCTGTCATGTCATTAGCATTACATGGCCACAGCTACAGCAGCCTTGTCAAAACAGCTCAGCTCTCCCCCTGACCCTGCGTGTCCTTCTTTGGGGCACAGACACATTATGAAGAGATGCCCATTTTTAGAGTCATAATATTCTCAAAGTGGTGTATAATAGTAAGGTTACCTCATAACTTGTGACTCTTGCACTTTTTAATCAACGACATTTAGAATATGTTGTGTGTGCAGAAGGAGGAGGGGTGGAAGGAAGGGGCATAAGAATCTGTAAGAGGGAAAACTCTTGCAGAGATGCATTGGAGGACAAGCCAGGCTGGCAGAGTAAGACATGTTCTGTCCATACTGTCTATCATAATGGACTCCAGAACAGTCTAACTACTGAACTACTCCTGGATCTCTGTGCTGACTGTGGAGAAACTATTGATCCCATATGAAGATGATATCCTAGAAATGATGCAGCCTCCATCCAATGGTGACAGTTATAGCAACAGGACCTTGAGATGAAACAAGCAGCACCCTCGGTTTCCTGAATCCATTCAAATGGTTTTACTTTTTTACCAAATAATGATCTGTGATTTTTAATAAATTCCTGCTTGTTCTAGTTGGCAAATTAGCCGAGCAAACTCTCTGACTGACACATGGCTATATATGCACAATGGTACAGTGACTGCAACTTATACTATCATTAAAAAGTGACTATATTCCTTTTACCTTCTGCTACTTCACTTACTTGTAGCTATTTAGAGAACATCATAACTGCTAAACTAAATAGGCAGTAGCAGTATATCTTTAAGTTATTAGAAATGGTTAATCATATGCTGGGTTATCACAAGATGTGTTTAGTCAACTGCTTCTCTCTGAAATAGAAGCAAAGTAAAAAACACACTTCAAATAGATTTTGTACTTTTTCTCACTAGTTTGTATTAAAAATTAAATCTGCTACAAGGTAAACTAAAGAGCTAACAGCACAAAGTCCAATCACATTTCTCCAGTAGTACCAACCTACAGAAAAGTTTACAAGAACCACTACATCCTGTCATTAACAGCAATCCATATTTTTCCACAATTAGGAAATTTAATGGTGCTGGGAGGTATTTGTACCATTGTTGAAAGACCTGGATGACCTTATTGTGTGGTTGCCATCATGTTGTCATCTATGACAAACCATTGTCAGCACAGGTGTGGGAATCCTGGAAATGGGTTTTCTCCAAGAACCACCTGTATGGAGGAAGAGGCAGAGATGGCAAACCAGCATACTGGAGGGAAGCATACAATATTTTGGATATGCAGTCTTTCTGATATTAGAAAACATTCCTTTCATTTCCCTTTACATTATATGAATACTTTGTTGTGTTCTGGGAATGCTGTTGTTGGGTTGTGCATAATCACAACAAATATAACTATAGCTCCACTCTCTATTATATCCCTTTGTCTATTTCTTTATTATAATCTAAAAAGAAAGTAATAATGGAATAAAAACTCCCACATATTCACTTCGATCAGTACATGTAAATCCTGGAAGACTTTAAAATGTAAACTTAAGTATATATTTTATGTCCTTTCCAACAACACCATCTTTCTGATCCAAAAGGTAATGCTGGTTTTAAGTAAACATCTTTGGCTTGATAAACCAATCTTTAGAGACAAGTTTCTTCATGTTCTTTTGCATTCAACAAAAATATGTGAACAGAGAATCCACTGAAATAAAAATCTGTATTCTTAAGGTAACTGCAAAATATTAGGCACCTCTGTAGTATTAAAAGCTAAGGGGCTTACCTTTCATTCATCAAAGTTAAAACCAAAATATTCACAGACTTGCCTAGAACCAGACTAGCAATAACTGATGCAGGTGTAGTAAGAAAAGGCAACATGGAAATCAACAAAAATTGAGTCCACTTCCTGTCAGACTTACTGTATTAAAAAAGGATTTAGAAGGGTATGTTTCCAACTAGTTCTGTCCAGATCTACTTACATAAATTACACTTCTTCTAGCAGCAAGTTAGAATTATCATTTAACTACTGACTATTTCACAGTTTTTGTCCTGAAGGAAATTCAGAGCAACACAGTAAGTGTTCAAGTAGTAGTTGTAAAAAGCCTTATTGTATCTTTCATGTTAAAATAATGATGAGGTCCCATCTAACTCTGTTCAACAGCCCAGAGGAAATAAGACCAAAACAAGTAAACTCAACTTCAACCTCCTATATAAATTGAGAAGGACAACACCCTAGTTTATTGGTTCTTGGGTTCCTCCATCCTTGCAAAGTGTCAGTGCAACCAATGTGGAGTTCCATTGTTCTCAGGGGAATATCTGAAAAGGGTACCATCTATGCTTTAGAACGCATAGCTTGTGCTTTTTAGGGAACTCTGCAGTAAAAGTCAGTGACTGATGAAGCAGAATTCACAAACCCATGAACTATACTGATCAGTCTTCTTAGAAAAAGAAAGCCTGCAGTTAGGAACTCTATTTCATAATCTGTTTGGTTTGAGTCTACTGTTCCGAGATGCTGTACCATATATATATCATCTATACCAACAGATGCTATACAGGGAAAATACATGATAAAATACTATAACTACTACAAGTATTTCTGTGTCTCAGTTATGTGAAATTCAAACTCACAAATGCCTATTCATGTAGCTGCACTCACTGTTTAAGGTCAATAGCCAAAAATATACAGAGAGAAACAGAGGGACAAACTTGGCTATCTGTGAACATTCTAAATTTCTAATATTCAGACCTGTCTGATGCTAAGTCATCATTCTGTCTTTTATGGACAGAATTTCTGTCTCTCCTCTCTGTCATTCTGACAAATGCCTCAGGGGTATCTGTCTCCACTTACTAACATTCAGTGTATATCATACTACCAATAATATACGAAAGACCTGGTGGGAAATGTTATCTTCCCACAAGAAGTGCACTTGTGCTCTGTGTATACATATTCCCTATTTAAGCCTTTATTTAACCACCAAGACAAAAATACTTCTTGATTCCCACATCAAGTGCCCCAAGGAATTGTCACTGGAGGAGAACCACTTTAGATCTGTCAGAGAGAGACATTTTATTACCTGAAGGATGCTATCTTAACCCAAGGTCTAAAATATAGATGAACTGCAATTCAGATGACTTGAGATCTATGAGGAAGACAGAAGGGTGGAAAGCTTCCAAGGGATTCCACAGGGAGAAGGCTGATTTATTTAATACAGATAAATATGACAGAAAGATATTAATATCCCTAGTTTTAATAAGTTCATGCTTGACAGGAGGAACTGAACTGAAGTCTTGAGCAGTAGCTAATACAATATGTTAACTAATAGAGTTGGAGGAGGAAAAAAAGAAGCTTCAAGCAGATGAATTCAAGTTAAAGGCAGATTTTGGACACTGAGAATTTCTCTGTTTCTTATGGGCTGAAGGGGATTATGTCCTTTTTGCAATGACTTATCTGTACTGCAGGGTAAAATCCAAAAGATATCCATACATCACCTAGTATTTAAGTAGAGCAGAGAATGCTCAGATATGAAAGGTCAAAACTGCCTGTGAAAAGATGAATGAGAAAGTAAACAGAAGATAAATCAAGAGATTATTTTAGAATATGCCATCATGAAAACCCAGCCTTTTCTCAAGAGACAGAGACGTTCTATTCTATATTGAAACAGGGATTTGAGGTTTGCTTTAAAAACGCATTGTAAAGCCGTCAGATGATTCCTCAGGAGTGTTGTTTTGAATGTTACTATGAGCAAAGCAATCCTCTCTGTGTTTTTTAATGTTATCCATTTTTTCCCGTGTTGAAAGCTTCAGAAAAGTTTGGTTTCCTTAGGAAGGAATTTGGGTTAAGCTGCCAAAGCAAGTAGATAAAAATAAGTGGAAGGAAAGGAGGCAACTGGGACACAGGCCGTGGCTTAACCCAGCACTGAACTGCATTTGCATATGGCTTTGGGAAAAGTTTGATAAAAGTTTTTATAAGCAAGAGACACTTGAGAGTACGACATTTTCCAGTTGCTGATTTTTCTGTGTTCAAGAAAGAAGACATTAGCTTGTTGAAGCTTATAAATACAACTTCATCAACAGCTTATTCTAATTGCAAGATTACAAATATTGAGTAGGTTCTTAGTATATATTCAAACGAAACTGCAGCAGAATATCAGAATCCTTTAATATGCAAAACCATATTGGAAATCTGCTTTCAAAAAGTTCCAAAAGCAAGACCATATATTTCTTCCATCTTGTCAGACTAGCATTGTTTCCATCAATCCTTTGTGTAAATCCAACAATTTCTAGGTTTTTCTGAATCTTATAATGACACAACCAGAATTTAGTCCAAAATTATGCAGAGCAGTAAAGATAAATCTCTTGAGTGTTTTCTGAGATTCTCTCCTGAAGATGGGGCATTCACAATTGTAAAGATATTAATCAAAGTTTACTTTGCAGAGAAAAAGTCAATAGGATGTTTAACTCTTGATTTATACACAAGCTTTAAGTATTTCACCTGTGTAATTCTGCACAGTCAGTAGCTTATTTCTTCTAATTAAATCTTTATTTCAGCTCTCACAGGGCCTGATTTTCCTCTTACTAACAGCAAGTTTATTAATACAACTCCCATCAATCAAATGGTGGTAGAATTTTACTGAGATGGACATAAGAAAAAAACAAAATCAAAGTTATTGACTTTGTACAAGAGTCTTGCCAGTCTATTCACAGCTAAGCAGAGCTCACTGGATGCTTAACAAAATGCTGGGCACGGCAGGGTTTTTTTTTACTGTCTGGAAACCTGTTTTGAAAGTACAATTGGTAAGATGATGAAAAAAAATGAAAATAACTTTCTCAGGAAGAAAATCAGGCAGCAAGTCTAACTATGAGAGCTAATCATCTTTGTCCTTTTCATATGTAATATGAACTGCAAGCTCATATGCATATTAATGTAAAATACTCTGCTACACTTAGCATTTTTTTTATGGGCATCATTGTATACACCTTACTAACACAGTAAAACATTTATTACTGGTTTTTACCAGTTCTTTATTGCCTCTACCAATACCTCTCTGAAGGCCAGGACAGGTCATTTGGTCACTGTTAAACAACTTAGAGCCAGGTCAATTAAAACCTGAAATTCTGGTGTGCAGGTCAACACAAAAGTCAGTTGCTTTTTAATTGCAACACAAAAAATCATACTAACTATATACTACAATATATATAACCATCCTTTACTCTTTTGTGCTCATGTAAAATAGATATGAAATGTTCATAAAATGGATAGATTTAATTATCAGATGTGGAGAGTTGAGGTTGTGGTTTGAAAGTGACTGAAGGCATAAAAGAATAAGCAAGGTAAACAGTATCTAACACAATTGAAGAAGAAAATAACATGTATTTTGCCAAAACCAGAAATATGTATAGAAAATTTTCTAGAAACTGCTGATGCAAATATCAACTATCTGTGTTTTTTTTAAAGTAGTAACATCAGAGTGAGAGATAACTAATGCATGACAGACAGTAGAAATGTCTCATACTAAAGATAATTTTGAACTCCAAATGAGTGAAGAAGCTTCAGATATACAAGACCATTTTAATAATTATAACAATATAATTTTTCTTTTACTTTTTCCAAGAGTAACATAATGGGATGACTTGTTCTCCCAATAAAGATGAAGAAAATTGATCAAGAGACTGAGAGAATTTAATGAAGAATTGAATAGAGTGAAATCTCCAGCAGGTAGGACAGGCAGTTATATAAATGAAGGTACAATTAAGTGCCTTTTTGAAGACAAAAGGATAACATGAAATAAGACTCTAGTGGGGATCTGCTAGCACTGTGAAAAAATGATGTCTGACAAAAACTGAACAGACAGCAGGGGAGACAAAGAAAACTGCTAAGAACAGACTGCTGATGGCAGCTGTCCATTTCTCTGATATTAAATGCAAAGAAATGTCTGCTTCATGATTCCAATCAATCACCTACTATTATCCAAATGTTTTCCCACAGTATGCTATGCAACCTCCCATGATCACTGTATTTACCAGAAGCTAAACGTTTAAAATTCCTGCTTTCTATTTGATAATTTTAGAGTATTGTATCCCTTCATTCACTGCACTTCTATACATAATTATTTCATTTTTACTTTTGCTAAGTGTCATCAAAATATATAAAATTGCAGCTTCCTTTCTCTCCTTAGACAAAATGCTCACATGAATTAGGTATGAAAGTTCTGCCAAGTCAACAAGAAAACCTTTTTCTCCTACTGTCTGATCCCTCCTAGTCATCAAGAAGCACTTTATAAAACAGTAGTTAGTTAAGGAGGTTAGCTGTGCCCAGCAACCAGTGAGAAAAGTGGGAATTCACCTGTATATGAAAAATTGGGAGGCTAGAATAATCTGTTTACCTGAAATCTAGAAAGTTAGAAAAATTGTGACAAATAAAACCAGACAAACCAGAACTCTGTTCCATATAAGTACCTTAACTTAAGAGCTGTGAAGGAACAAGACTCTTCCTCCTGCACATCAGCTTGCAGCTCTTCATGTGAGTCCTACCAGTCAGTACAATTACTGCTTCTATAACCAGCATTACACTGTGACCCAGAATGAAGTACTGATGTCCACAGGTTAACTCAAAAATTGACATTAAAGTTGCTAATGTAAGCAAGTGAGAAGCATATATATATATATAAAAAAAAGACTCAGAGACTTTAACTTGCTCCTGAAAAAATATGCTATTACAGGTGGCAGGCAGAAATGCAGCAGATAGGAAACCCAAAACAGACTTGCATCAAGGCTGTGGTTTTTGTTAGTCTAATATTTTGTGTCAACCAGGCTGCATGCCTCCCAGTAGAGTCTTTTAATAACCTATAGAATTATTCATACCCTACATGTGCAGAAGTCTACACACTTGACTATGGGAAATTCTCCTTTGACAGGTGATAAAAATAACCAGTGAAAAAATTGTGCACCTTTTATCAGTATTTTGACTTCTAGAAAACCTAGTAGGTTTATATAATGACATCTGTTAATTCCCTGCAGAAGGGGGGGGAAAGAAGTTTGCTATTATATTTACTGTACAACAACAACATTCTTTCTGCAGCCTTACCTGGCAGCTGTCATATTTTCTTTTACTATGTTCACACACACAATTAATTTCACAGGCACTGATATGCCTG